>NC_037669.1:10938049-11028893 GCF_003255815.1 Theropithecus gelada | reverse complement strand
AAGTCAGGAAACAACAGGTGCTGGAGAGGATGTGGAGAAATAGGAACACTTTTACACTGTTGGTGGGATTGTAAACTAGTTCAACCATTATGGAAAACAGTATGGCGATTCCTCAAAGATCTAGAACTAGATGTACCATATGACCCAGCCATCCCATTACTGGGTATATACCCAAAGGATTATAAATCATGCTGCTATAAAGACACATGCACACGTATGTTTATTGCGGCACTATTCATAATGTGCACATTCTTAAAGTAGACTAATATATAAATAGAATGAATACTATGGCTTTTTTTAAAAAAAAGAAGTGTTTGTTTAGGGTATAAAAGTAGGACTAATAAATTATTCTACTTTTTAAGTGGACTGTAAATGCAACATTGAGTTTCAAAACAACACTGATTTCAACAAATAAGTACTGTCATCTCAATGGACTCATTTGGTAGGAACTGATTTATATGCCAATATGTCGTGTGATCTAAATGAATGCTCTCCTAAAAATATAAGTTTTGTTTTCTTGCTCTTAAGCCTTTTCCCTCTCCTGTGATAACTCCACTAAGCTATGGTGAAAGATATCTTATAATTCAACAAAATAACAATTATTTTTAAGACAAGATAACAAAAATTTATTTTATTCCCACACCGTTATTATATTTTCCTTTTGGTTAATATTCCCTCTTCAGAGATTCTTTTTACAATGAAAACACAGTAGCCTCTCTGCTATATCTCTTTGCCAACAAGCTACTACAAGATTCGAAAACCTGTGGCAATTTGAAATTTCATTAATACATGACTTTGTATTATGCAACCAGAAAAAAATTACTTAAAACAAAGAGAGAGAGCATGTGCCAAGGTAACCACTCAAGATAAAGATCTGAGCAATATTTTCTCTTAAATTTTATTATTTGTGTCTTGCTCTAGGTGGTATTTTGGAGTTTAGAAAATCATAAGGATATTTCATATCTGGGTTACGATGTACTCCAAGGAGATATAACTTTAAGTTTACAATTGTATCAGATTGGTTTCTTCTAGGATCTTGGAAATGGGGCAGCAAAAGGGTCATGACTTACTTAGGAGGGATGGGATTTACAGATCATAAAAGCCACATTCTCCATAAAAGTAGAGAAATATTGGAGGCACAGGTGGAACATGTCCTTTTACATTGAATCATGCTTGCTCCCTTCCCGTAATTAATCAATTACAAAATATAAAGAAAAAAACTTTTTTTTTCCTGTTTGAGTTTTGAGTTGTTTGTATTTCAATACAAAGATACAGCAGCTCAACTCTGTTTTTTTTTTTTTTTTTTTTTTTTAAGAGCTTAAACTTTTCCTCATAGTTGTCTGGAAAGTAGAATTAAAGTTGTGTAGTCCCTGAGAGATAAGGGGACTTGGATAGGGGATGAGGTTGTGGTAGGAAGATAATAATAAGGTTACATATCAAGAGACTGCACCTGTTGTGCCTAAGCATGCAACCTGAATGAGTGACCCTGGTTTCCATGGAAACACCTGAACCTCAAGTAAGTGTCTACACACTGCTTGGTCTACATGACACACTGTCACATGGAAGGCATGACTCTGTCCAGCCTAGGACAAGGGCAGTCTCATGGACTGGGTCTGCCCATCAAACAACGAGAGGCTCAGAAGTATAGCAGAGCAGGAAAAGCATGATGCTGATGGTGACCTGAAAAATGGAAATCTCTAAGGCAGTAAAGAGAGTAATCTTCCCTGAAACACCCAAACAAATAACTTGAAAATAGCATGTCTTTACTTAGGACGTTAGGAGTAAAAGCTTTTTGAGAGGTAGATTCTTAGCACCGTCAGACAGTCCAGATCATCGACGGGTGACTCTCAACATATTTATCTTCGTTTTGGCTTCCACAGTAAACTACCATAAATGGTGCAGTTTAAACAACACAGATATATTTCTCGGTCTAGAAGCTGGGAAGTTGAAGATCAAGGTGCCGCAGATGCAGTGTCTGGTGAGGGCCCACTTCTTGATTTGTAGCCAGCTCCCCGCTCCTTGTAGCCTCACATAGTGGAGAGCAGGGAGAGGAAGCAAACTCTCTTGTGTCTCTTTTTATAAGAGCACTAATTTCACCACGAGGACTCCACCTTCATGACCTAATCACCTCCAAAAGTCCTATCTCCAAATAGTATCTCATTGGGAATTAAGCTCCAACATACGAATTGGGGCAGAGTGGGAGGCTGGAAGCAAACCTTCAGTCATTAGCAATGCTGTGTACCATACTACAATGGAAGTTAACTTCTGTCATTGCCTCTTCTCCCTTGTTTTCTTCTTCCACTATCCCAGAACTAACTTTTCCACTTCACCTTGCAGTCTCTTCCTTATTTTTCTGCAACATAATACCATATGCAATTTTTTAGAACAATTTTCTTCACAAAAACTTTACTAATGATTCAACCTCAGAGATATTTCAAGGCCAGGCGTGGTGGCTCACTCTTGTAATCCCAGCACTTTGGGAGGCTGAGGCAGGAGGATCACCTGCCAGGAATTTGAGACCAGCCTGGCCAACCTGATGAAATCCCTTCTATACTAAAAATACAAAAGTTAGCCAGGCATTGTGGTGTACACATGTAGTCCAGCTATTCGGGAGAATCACTTGAACCCAGGAAGTGAAACTCAGGCTCAATTAAAGAAAAAAAAAAAGAGGTATTTCAAACATTCCATTTCCAGAAGTACTTATATTTGTATAAAACAATCTATTACTTGATAACATATTGTCTTAAAATTTAGAGGAACATTTATCTTGCCTTTCTAATTAGATTGTGCAGGTGTCTTTTTTTTTCCCCTCTAGTATTCCCTACAATGCCTACAACGTATGAAATGACTATCGGTTGACTTGATTTTACTAGGACAATACTCACACAGCCCTGGTTCCTATATTAATAAGAAAGGATTAACTTGAATAGAAATATAAATTTTAGCCCACCTCAATAGGCAGTGTTTAGCCATTAGATGAGTTTCCATAGTTTAGAGATGTATTGAGATATTCAAAATGCAGTCTAAATCAACATTTTAGATTTTTATCAGATGAAGTGCACCCAAATCAAATTAATAATTGATAGCTGTTGTCCAGGTCTGAAACTGAATGCAAAGCAAATTTGAAAACTTTTCTGATCAGTATCCAATCTGTAAAATGACTGTCACTATTCCTTAACAAAGAAGCAAATAGATTATAATATCTTATAAATATTTTATTATTACTTTTCTTCTTTTTAAACCAAGAGATTCATCGCTTAGATTCTGAGGGCTGGGGGAAGGTCACATTTGTTGGAACTGAACCATGTGTCACAGCTTCAATTTAAATTAGGGGGGAAATTCAAAGGGCCCCCATATGAAAGGTATGTTCATCTTGTTAGTTAACAAATACATGAATGCCCGGTCAACACTCTAAAACATTTTATTTCTACAATGCTTGGTGATTAATGGAATTCAGATTACTTAAACAACCACTGCAATGTTTTGTTCCTTGTTCCCCTGGATCTTTCTCCTTTTATTCCTTCCCTTTCTCCACACAAAAATATCCACCATGCCTCAGTTTTTAAATGCTTCTTCTCCTTATTTTGAAGTCTGTCTTGAAGAGCACTGTCATAGTAGAAGAGGAGAAGGTCTTAATCCAAGCCCTGAGAGACACATTTGAAAGGGCCATGCAAGAGAATTTGGTGACCTTTTAAAGTTTTAATCTCTTTTACTTTTGTGAGAATAATTAACAGAGTGATGCTCATAAAGAGAAAGGTAACTACTGTGAGCAAATAAATTTCATTACAGTGAAAAGCAGACAAATGTGCAGACACACATCCATCCTTCACAGCATGACCTTCTGCTGACTTGTTTTCTGATAAAAAACATAGCCAAAAATATCCACTTTTTTAACCCATCTGATTTACGAAATATACAGTGATTATTTTCTGATGAAGAAATTCACTAGTCACATCAGGAATATAGTGCTCAGATACAGAGAAAAAGAACAGAGTATTGACCAAGAACATGGCCTCTGGAGTAGGAGTACTGATTATAAATTCTGACCTTGACCCTTACTAACCATGCAACTTTGGACAAATGACCTTATACTTTTTGCTTCAGTTTCCTAATCTGTAACGTGAAAACAATAATACTACCTCCCATATGAGGATGTGGTGAAAATTAATGTACATATGTATATACACAGAAGACTTAGATTAATATCTGGTCCATAGGAAACACTGTATTATTTAAAGATTAGTTACTATATTGGTGTGGGAAGGTAGCATTTTCCATTATGATCCCTTTTGAAGTGTTTGAATTTATAACTTTGCAAAGACTTTATTTTATTCATTTACCAGAGAAAACATAAACATAAAACTATGCTTATTTAGGCTCAGTTACAAATGTTTAAAAAGTTTGAGATTGCCTATTATATATTAATTTAATATATTTGAAGAGGAATGAATCCAAGTATTTGAATAAATAAACACATTTTTTGTAGTTCTAAGTAGTTTTAGAATTTTGTATGTAAATATAATCATGAAAAATATATCAAAATAAGGCAATGTTAATCATTAATATACTTTAGAAATATAAAAATATAGTTGAATTTTATTTCCAAGATTCAAAGTTAAATTTGAGGTGAGTTAAAAATCAGATACCATGAAGTTAAATACTCTTCAAGACAAAGAGAAAATTATTTTTGGAGAAGTACAAACGAGTTTTTTGTTTTGGTTTTGGTTTTTCTATTTCAAGATTTTTTATTTTTATTTTTATTTTATTTTATTTTTATTATTATACTTTAAGTTCTAGGGTACATATGCACAACGTGCAGGTTTGAGACACAGGTGTACATGTGCCATGTTGGTTTGCTGCACTACAAATGAGTTTTAATAACACTGATGTGCATTAACATTTTTCTGTAAAACATACAATTCTATATTGATTACAACAATAATGATTTTTAAAATTAAAATGTAAACACATTTCTCAATAACTTATCTTTTCTATCAACCATCATAGTTAATATATTTAAAAGGCATTCCTCTTTTTATTACTAGGTCTCCTCCTTTAAGAAACAACATGAGGATTCCTAGGCAAGATGGCCAAATAGGAACAGCTCCTGTCTGCAGCTTCTAGTGAGATCAATTCAGAAGGTGGATGATTTCTGCATGTCCAGCTGAGTGTAAACAAAGCCACCTGGAAGTTTGGACTAAGTTAAGCCTACCACAGCGGGGCAAAGCCTCTGTAGCCAGAATGCCTCTCTAGATTCCTCCTCTCTAGGCAGGGCATCTCTTAAAGAAAGGCAGCAGCCCCAGTCAGGGGCTTATAGATAAAACTCCCATTTCCCAAGGACAGAGCACCTGGGGAAAGGGGTTGTTATGAGTTCAGCTTCAGCAGACTTAAACGTTCCTGCCTGCTGGCAGGTACCCCTCTGGGAAAAAGCTTTCAGAGGAAGAAGCAGGCAGCAATCTTTGCTATTCTACAGCCTCTGCTGGAGATACCCAGGCAAACAGGATCTGGAGTGGACCCCTTAGCAAAATCCAGCAGACCTGCAGAAGAGGGGCCTAACTGTTAGAAGGAAAACTAACCAATAGAAAACAATAGCATCAACATCAACAAAAAGGAAGACCCCACAAAAACTCCATCCTAAGGTCACCAACATCAAAGACCAAAGGTAGATACATCCACAAGGTTAAGGAAAAAACAGTGCAAAAAGGCTGAAAATTCCAAAAAACAGAAAGCCTCTCCTTCTCTAAAGGATCACAACTCTTTGACAGCAAGGGAACAAAACTGATGGAG
Source organism: Theropithecus gelada (assembly GCF_003255815.1). Taxonomy (NCBI): domain Eukaryota; kingdom Metazoa; phylum Chordata; class Mammalia; order Primates; family Cercopithecidae; genus Theropithecus; species Theropithecus gelada. The sequence continues at coordinate 11,023,106 of NC_037669.1, read as the reverse complement.
AATGAGTCAGATGAATTGACAGTAGTAGGCTTCAGAAGGTGGGTAATAACAAACTCCTCTGAGCTAAAGGAGCATGTTGTAACCCAATGCAAGGAAACATGATAAAATGTTAGAGAGCCTTGATAAAAGGTTAGAGGAAGTGCTAATAGAATAAACAATGTAGGGAAGAACATAAATGATCTGAAGGAGCTGAAAAACACAGCGTGAGAACTTCGCGAAAGATACTTAAGTATCAATAGCCAAATTGATGAAGCAGAAGAAAGAGTATCAGAGATTGAAGATCAATTTAATGAAATAAAGTGTGAAGACAAGATTAGAGAAGAAAAAATAAAAAGGAATGAACAAAGTCTCCAAGAAATAAGGAACTATGTGAAAAGACCAAACCTATGTTTGACTGGTGTACCTGAATATGACAGGGAGAATGCAACCAAGTTGGGAAACACACTTTAGGATATTATCCAGAAGAACTTCTTCAATCTAGCAAAACAGGCCAACATTCAAATTCAGGAAATACAGAGAAAACCACAAAGATACTCCTTGAGAAAAGCAACCCCAAGACAAAAAGTCATCAGATTCACCAAGGTTGAAATGAAGGAAAAATTGTTAAGGGCAGCCAGGAGAAAAGTTGGGTTACCCACAAAGGGAAGCCCATCAGACCAACAGTGGATCTATCTGCAGAAACCCTACAAGCCAGAAGAGAGTGGGGGCCAATATTCAGCATTCTTAAAGAAAATAATTTTCAACCCAGAATTTCATATTTGCCAAACTAAGCATCATAAGTGAAGGAGAAATAAAATCCTTTATAAACAATGCTGAGGAATTTTGTTGCTACCAGGCCTGCCTTAAAAGAGTTCCTGAAGGAAACACTAAATATGGAAAAGAAAAACTAGTACCAGCCACTGCAAAAACAAAACAAAATGTAAAGATCATCAACACCATGAAGAAACTGCATCAATTAATGGGCAAAATAACCAGTTAGCATCATAATGACGGGATCAGATTTACACATAACAATATTAACCTTAAATGTAAACGGGCTAAATGCCCCAATTAAAAGGCACAGACTGGCAAATTGGATAAAGAATTAGGACCCATTGTTGTGCTGTATTCAGGAGACCCATCTCACATGCAAAGACACAGATCAACTCAAAATAAAGGAATGGAGAAAGATTTATCAAGAAAATAGAAAGAAGAAAAAAAAAGCTGAGGTTGCAAACCTAGTCTCTGATAAAACAGACTTTAAAGCAACAAAGATTAAAAAAAGACAAAGAATGGCATTACATAATCGTAAAGGGATCAATGCAGCAAGAAGATCTAACTATCCTAAATATATATGCACCCAATACAGGATAACCCAGATTTATAAATCAAGTTCTTAGAGACCTACAAAGAGACCTGGACTCCCACACAATAATAATGGGAAACTTTAACCCCCACTGTCAATATTAGACAGATCAATGAGACAGAAAATTAACAAGGGTATTCAGGACTTAAACTCAGCTCTGGACCAACAGACCTAATAGACATTTACAGACCTCTCCACCCCAAATCAACAGAATGTACATTCTTCTCAGCACCACATAGCACTTATTCTAAAATAGACCACACAATTGAAAGTAAAACACTCCTCAGCAAATGCAAAAGAATGGAAATTACAACAAACAGTCTCTCAGAGCACAGTGCAATCAAATTAGAACTCAGAATTAGGAAACTCACTCAAAATCACAGAACTACAGGTAAATAACAAAATTAAGGCAGAAATAAAAAAGTTATTTGAAAGCAATGAGAACACAGACACAATGTACCAGAATCTCTGGGACACAGCTAAAGCAGTGTTTACAGGGAAATTTATAGCATTAAATGTCCACAGGAGAAAGTGGGAAGGATCTAAAATCAACACCCTAACATCGCAATTAAAAGGACTATAGAAAACAAGAGCAAACAAATGGAAAAGCCAGCAGAAGACAAGAAATAACTAAGACCAGAGCAGAACTGAAGGAGATAGAAACACGAAAAACTCTTAAAAAAATCAATGAATTCAGGAGCTGGTTTTTTGAAAAGTTTAACAAAATAGACCGCTAGCCAGACTAATAAAGAAGAAAAGAGAAGAATCAAATAGACACAATAAAAAATGATAAAAGGGAGATCACCACTGATCCCACAGAAATACAAACTACCATCAGAGAATACTATGAACATCTTTACACAAATAAACTAGAAAATCTAGAAGAAATGGATAAATTCCTGGACACATACACCCTCCCAAGAGTAAACCATGAAGAAGTTGAATCCCTGAATAGACCAATAACAAGTTCTGAAATTGAGGCAGTCATTAATAGCCTACCAACCAAAAAAAGCCCAGGACCAGACAAATTCACAGCTGAATTCTACCAGAGGTGCGAAGAGGAGCTGGTACCATTCCTTCTGAAAGTATTCCAAACTATACAAAAAGAGGGAATCCTCCCTAAATCATTCTATGAGGCCAGCATCATGCTGATACCAAAACCTGGCAGAGACACAACAAAAAAAGAAAATTTCAGACCAATATACCTGATGAAAACTGGCGTGAAAATCCTCAATAAAATACCAGCAAACCAAATCTAGCAGCACATTAAAAAGCTTATCCACCACTGTCAAGTCGGCTTCACCCCTGGGATGCAAGGCTGGTTCAACATACGCAAATCAATAAATGAAATTCATCACATAAACAGAACCGATGACAAAAACCACATGATTATTTCAATAGATACAGAAAAGGTTTTCGATAAAATTCAACACCCCTTCATGCTAAAACCACTCAATAAACTGGTTACTGATGGAACATATCTCAAAATAATAAGAGCTATTCATGACAAACCCACAGCCAATATAATACTGAGTGGGCAAAAGCTGGATGCATTCCCTTTGAAAACCAGCACAAAGATGTTCTCTTTCACCATTCCTATTCAACATAGTATTGGAATTCTGGCCAGGGCAATCAGGCAAGACAAAGAAACAAAGGGTGTTCAAATACGAAGAGAGGAAATCAAAGTATATATGGTTGCAGATGACATTACGTATATTTAGAAAACCCCATTGTCTCAGCCCCAAAACCTCCTAAGCTGATAAACAACTTCAGCAAAGTCTCAGGATACTAAAATCAATGTGCAAAAATCACAAGCATTCCTATGCACCCATAATAGATCAACAGAGAGCCAATCATGGGCAAAGTGCCATTCACAATTGCTACAAAGAGAATAAAATACCTGGGAATACAACTTATAAGGAATGTGAAGGTCCTCCTCAAGGAGAACTACAAACCACTGCTCAATGAAATAAGAGAGGAAACAAACAAATGGAAAAATATTCTATGCTCATGGATAGGAAGAATCAATATTGTGAAAATGGCCATACTGCCCAAAGTAATTTATAGATTCAATGCTATTCCCATCAAGCTACCATTGACGTTCTTCACAGAATTAGAAAAAAAAGAACTATTTTAAATTTCATATGGAACCAAAAAAGAGCCCGTATTGCCAAGACAATCCTAAGCAAAAAGAAAAAAGCTGGAAGCATCATGCTACCTGACTACAAACTATACTACAAAACTACAGTAACCAAGACAGCATGGTATTGGTACCAAAAGAGATATATAGACCAATGGAACAGAACAAAGACCTCAGAAATAACATCACACATCTACAACCATCTAATCTTCAACAAACGTGACAAAAACAAGCAATGGGCAAAAGATTTCCTATTTAATAAATGGTGTTGAGAAAACTGGCTAGCCATATGCAGAAAACTGAAACTGGACCCCTTCCTTACACCTTATACAAAAATCAACTCAAGATGGATTAAAGATTTAAATATAAGACCTAAAACCATAAAAACACTAAAGAAAATCTAGGCAATACCATTCAGGACTTAGGCATGGGCAAAGACTTCATGACTAAAACACCAAAAGCAATTGCAACAAAAGTCATAATGGACAAATGGGATCTAATTAAACTAAGAAGTTTCTGCACAGCAAAAGAAAGTATTATCAGAGTGAACAAGTAACCTACAGAACGGGAGAATATTTTTGCAATCTATCCTTCTGTCAAAGAGCTAATATCCAGAATCTACAAGGAACTTAAAAAACTTTACAAGAAAAAAAAAACCATCAGTAACTGGGCAAAGCATATGAACAGACACTTCTCAATAGAACACATTTATGTGGTCAAAAAACATATTTAAAAAAAAAGGTCATCATCACTGGTCATTAGAGAAATGCAAATCAAAACCACAAAGAAATACCATCTCACGCCAGTTAGAATAGCAATCATTAAAAAGTCAGGAAACAATAGATGCTGGAGAGGATATGGAGAAATAGGAATTATTTTACACTGTTGGTGGGACTGTAAACTAGTTCAACCATTGTGGAAGACAGTGTGGCGATTCCTCAAGGATCTAGAACTAGAAATACCATTTAACACAGTGATCCCATTACTGGGTATATACCCACAAGATTATAAATCATTCTACTATAAAGACATATGCACATGTATGTTTATTGCAGCACTATTCACAATAGCAAAGACTTGGAACCAACCCAAATGCCCATCAACGTTAGATTGGATAAAGAAAATGTGGCACATGTACACCATGAAATACTATGCAGTCATAAAAAGAGCGAGTTCATGTCCTTTGCAGGGACATGGATGAAACTGGACACCATCATTCTCAGGAAACTAACACAGGAACAGAAAACCAAACACTGCATGTTCTCACTCATAAGTGGAAGATGAACAATGAGAACATATGGGCACACACTGGGTCCTGTTGGGGGAGGGGATCTAGGGGAGGGATAGCATTAGGAGAAATACGTAATGTAGATAACGAGTTGATGGGTGCAGCAAACCACCATGGCACGTGTATACCTATGTAACAAACCTGCGCATTCTGCACATGTATCCTAGAACTTAAAGTATAACAATAAGAAAAAAAGAAACAACACAAGACTAAACCAAATACATCTTTTAAAATGAATTGGAAATGTATCCATAGTTAATCTAAGCTTGCGCTGAACATTTTGTTACATCATGTAGCTAATAATTAGATATATTTCATAAAACAATAATAGTCTTTCATTGTGATATGGAAATATGATCATCCAAACAAATGCAATAACAGTTTTGAATTTATCAATCTAGGTTCCCAAAGCAATCCAGGAAAAAGGCTCGCAAGTACAAGACCACCTAAGTATATACAGTACTCCAGTTCTCATAAGTTTCCCTTAATTGGATGAAAAGAATAATTAATTGAAGTGCTGAATATAAAATGATTCACAGGGTACAAAAGTAGACTTAGTCATCTATTTAAGTGTACAAGCATTTTTCCAATGTACAGTAACCACGGGTACAAATTGTCCCCTGAAGCCAAGGCAATTCATTTCCACATTGAAAGACTTATGTGTTTGAGGAGAAAAAAATATATATTATTGCATGATTTCTATTTCCAGAAGTTCACATTAGAGTTTAGCTTGCACCTAAATTTTACCTGCCCCTCCAACATCATTATCTTCTGCTGTTATTGGATAACATGTATAAAACATTATATCCTATGCTTTTGTTATCTACAGCATTAATATTTCACAAGTTGAAGCCAATTTCACAGATCTAAATTAATACTAAAACTTTATATGCTTATAAGAGAAGTTTTCTCTAGGTCAAGAGGGAGAGCGAGCTTGAATGTAGATAGTCAAAATGTTACATATTCAATGAAACAAAATTTTTAACAGTATGTATAATAGTGCTTTCTTTTTTTGTTGTATTCGATTTTCTCTGTGAACTAAAGTTCTATTAATGATAACAATTAAAAGGAAATTGAACAAATGCCCTAATTTATGTGGTTTGCATCTCTAGGTAGAGTGACCTATAGCATCAAAGTTATTTTTCTTAGCTGAATTGAGAAAAAGTAGAAAGCTACTTTTCAAACTTTGTAAATAAGACAAATTTGTGTTAAATTTTTAGAAATTCTTAAAATATTAGATGTGATTTAGAGGCAAAATCCCAACATTTATGAATTAAGTATATAGTGTTTCCTGACATTATTTAGAGAAGTTTTATATAAATGTTCAGAACTAAACAAGTAAACTAGTGTACTATATATATTTTTAAGAAAATAACATGGTTATAATTTCCTAAAAAAAAAAGAGAGTGAGGAATGTACCTCTCACTCTCACTAGAAGGTATATATACTCTAAGGCAGCAATATCATGAGCAGCTGTTAGCCACCATGCTTAAATTGGCTGTGAATATCTGAAATAGTTGTCCATAGTAATAGGAAATTCACGGTTATTTTATACTTTTAGAAAAGCTTTAGTTCCAGCCTATCAAAGATCATTCTTTCCTGGAGGAAGCCCAGAATTACACGGTTTCCACATCTGTGAAGCATGTTGTGCTTCTCAATCATCTAACAGCACTAAGGCCAGAGTTAGGGACCATAACAATGAGATCAGTGTTTTCAAGCGTTTTGTCCAGCCATGTGTGTTTTCAGCAGGGCAGGGGCAGGAGAGCCAGGCAAAATAAAAGTGCACTGCCAGTCAACAGGATTAGAGTCCATGTTCAGCCTACATAAACCTGTTAGTGGAACCACAAACAAGAAACTGTTTTTAACTTCCTTAACGAGCTTGACTTATTTGAAAAAAAAAAGGAGGGGGAGTATCTGCATTTTCCTGTAATAAAGGCCTCTTTGCTATTTTTTAATAGTTATAGCTTGCTACAAATTTTATGGAGGTGAATTCAATTCAATGAGCAGCAAAAATACTGTTTTTTTAATTATAAAATACTAACATCAGTCAAGCTGCACCTAAAGGATCTTGTATTTCAGATAATTTTATGATGCTACTTATAGCTTTTTTCTCATCTGGATGTTTTTAATCTCAAAATGTTAAAACAAAATAAATCATGAGATTTTGCAGGATTCCCAAGAATACCTGACTGAACATGAGATACGAAAGTTACTCTATAAGAAAAAAGCATGAAGAGCAATTTTTAAGTATCTAAATACAAAATGATTATAGTTATTTTGAATTTGGGGTATTTTTGTTAAAATTTATCTAATGCATTTTCATCCTTTTATGATTTTTAAAAATGCTAATAAAACGACATTACAAAATCTACCTTATGGTATAAATAAACACCAATTATTCTCCTAACCTGCCTTCTCAGAGGCAATAGTCTTTTACTTCAATAGTCACTGAAATTTTCTCTAGAGGACCAAATTCTTCTCAAATTAATTGGACTTCATCAAGTGGAATGACCAGGAGGAAACTAAAGGCGTATTTGCTATTTTCCGTGTACCTATCACCAGTTCCACATGCTTCTGGATCAGGATATGTTGGGAATTGGATGGACATGATTAACTCACATTTTATAAGACTAACTGAAATTGGGTTGAAAAAAAAATGACCTTTGAAAACCAACTGCAGGGTTGACCGAAAAGCTTTTCTATCTCTCAAAAATTATTTTTCAAACATGTTTTATGAGATATGCTCAGTATCTACTAATTTGTCTTTAATATGAGTTTTTGAAAGTATTGGATAAATCAAATTCAGAAATTGTCCAGCAATGAAAAGATAAAGAAATTTATGTTTCTTTATGTGAAACATAAAGAAGTGAAGTGAAGCAAAAAGACAACAATGACTTAAATTTATGTTTTAAGGTGAGAGTGCACAATTCTTAGTTAATAAATCACTGACAAATTGCCATTCATCTAATGGGTAGTTCATCTTATTTAGGATTATGTCTACATGATAGCCCCATCTAGAAAAGGAGAAGACAAGAATGTTTTAATGATGGTGATTTGGTGACTGTTAAACAAACAAACAAACAAAAATCCCAGAAAAACAAAACTGAAAACAATTTCATTGAAAGCAAACTCTGTCCATGTTATGACAGCCAATTCCACTGTGTTTATTATTTTTCTAAGAACTTTAGGGGAAATAAGTTAACTAATGGCAAAAAAAATATATTAACTTGCAAAAGTGTATAAAAGCAGTGGTTTAGCCTTGGCAAGCTTCTCTCTGCAATAGCTATATTTAATTGTAGTTGGGAATCTTGACTATCTTGATCTCCAATCTATATATAATTTTCTCTCTTCTTTGAGCTCATTTTAAAATTGCTTTTATTATTTCATTGATCAGCACATGGTTGTTCCTTAGTAGTTGTATATGGCTCAATTTGGCACTTTCACCCTTACATCTATGCTGGACGACATGTTTTCTAAAGACAAGAATGCTTTTTTTTTTTCCCCCCCCTAGAACTCTGCATCTTATGCCAGCTCAGGTTTGGTCGCAAAGTGTGAGGGGCTCACAATTCTTATCTGATTGACAAAGTTCTTTGTTTTGTCCAACTGGGTCTGATTCTTTCTTTCCCAAGAGTTTATTCCTGTTTCTTCCTTCTGTGAAATATCTCCATATATGGATTTGAATCTCCATGTTTCTAGCTGTAGGTTTATAAACTCAGCTCTGCTCCCAAGGACACTGTTGGTTGACTGTTTGGCCTCTGAGGAAGGCAAATGTCAGCAATCACCTTATGTCTTATGAAGATAATTTTAGTTACCTGCCCAATTTCCTGACTTTTGCATTTGTCTTCATCTTATTAAAGAACTTGTTAAGATAAACAATGGAAGTAAACACTAAAAAAAATCCAATAACCTATAAATTAGCTTTAGAAAAAACTATATGTTCTTCACAGTTTACTTGAAATTAGACCAAAAAAAAGTATTTTGATCTAAAATGATCCCTCTTAAATTTCTTTTCTTGTCTTGGAAAGTGCTCATTTGTTGTAATACAGATGAGAAATCTCCAAAATATTGGACAGAATTATTTAATGCTTGCAGCTTGAGTATCAAAATCATTTATGTATTAAGTATTCTGTTCTAAGCACATACTACGTAAGATCAGACACATTTAAACACAATCAGTGTTAGACCTGCCATTTAACACAATTCGTGTCAAACCTTAAATGGCAGGTTGAAACATGTCCTCTGTGCACTGACTCAATATTCATTTTTGTCCAAGAAATCACTGGGACTCAATTTTACGAAGAGTCACAAATCATGTGCCAGCTATTCCTCTTGCATTCCCTTAGCTAACACTTACCTCCTCTTTGAGGACGCCACTTCCTCTGCATCTTTCTCTTTTGAGCTTATTTCCCTGATGGTCAGGAGGCAGAATTGTGTCATTTTTCTCCTTTCCATAGTTTCCTTAAAACTTTAAAAAAAGTTTTAGGATATCCCCTGAAATAGCCGGGCAAATTATCATGGTGCCCCCCCATACCACACCGTTTAAAGGGGCAAGAAGACAAGCTATTTCAAAAATCTAAAGACCCCCTTCCGCAAAAGGAATAGTGACATGATCTGTCATATAGTTCAACATGTTGTATATATCAGCCACTTAGTACAACCTGCCAAAGAGACCTGTTAGACAAAACCACCTGCCACATAGCCCTACCACACAGTGCATTCTGCCACGTAAGAAACCTGCTCTTTAGATCTCAAGGAAAGTAATTGTTAGATGCTTATGAATATTATAATCTTGTTCAGTGGAAAAGAGCTTTCTTTTCCTGCAATGTCACCATTTGAGTAACTATTCAATTAGTTTCAAAAACTATTACATATTTGTTTCACGCATACTAGGCACTGTTCTAGATACTCCAGATATAAAACAAATAACACATCATTTCTGTCTTCCAAACACCACGGATTTGTAAGCAAGACACACATAAAACTGCAGTTTATTTTCAGGGCAATGGAGGTATTTTTATTACAGAGGCTTTCAGGCTATAGATACATTCGGTGTTGATAGAATTGTTTTCAGTAATAAAAGTCAATCCAGAGTTGGCTAAAACTCTGGTCATGTCTGAATCTTCCAGTGTTCCAGAACTGATGCCCTGAGGTTTCTGATTTACTCTGACAATGTTCACAAAAGAATAATGTATAAAACATATATATATATATAAAAATTCATTTTCCAGTAAGAAATATAATTATATGAAGGTTAGACATTCATATTTATTTTCCAAGCATATGCCCTCTCTGTTAGAAACCTGTATAAGTAGCCACCTAATTAGAATATTGCTTTGTTAGCAGAGTAGCAGAGCAAGGAAAGATGGCTGGGTGACCCTAGTTTGTATGATTCCATTTTGTCAATTTTCACACAACCTGGTGGACCATATGCTGATGTAGTGCCAGCAAGTTAGTCTTTGATAGAACCTCTATTGCTTGCCAAGTGCCATCTCAAGCAGGTTGAAATATGTCCTCCGTGCACTGACTCAATACTCATTTTTGTCCAAGAAATCACTGGGACTCAATTTAACGAAGACTCACAAATCATGTGCCAGCTACTTTTCTTCCATTCCCTTAGTTAACACTTACCTCCTCTTTGAGGACGCCACTTCCTCTGCATCTTTCTCTTTTGAGCTTAATTCCCTGATGGCAGGAGACAGAACTGTGTCATTTTTTTTCCTTTCCATTGCAGTTCCATGATGATTATTACATAATCATTGTATTTATGATGAGTTTAGTAAAACTTTCTACATCAAGATTTACACCATTATGTTCTATTACTTTTTACCTCTTCTTATCTATTTTCTCTTCTCCTGATACTTTAGTCAATCCCTCCCCCTCCCCGCTACTCTCTGAAGAATTTGGCAGAGATTTAAGCATTCCTCTTCACTCAAATTCCTTTCTCACTATTCCCGCTAGAAACTTTCATCCTCATAATCAGAAATTCCAGCCCTATGACTCTTTCGTTATAGATGCACTACTCTTTCCCATTTTCACTTTTTTTGTCATACAATGTAAAACCTCTTGTTCATTGTTTTAATAAATATCTTTGTAAATTATACCAAGGAAGACATTTTGTCTGTTTTGTACAATGGCCATCATCTTATCAAAACTCTTTCCTACCAACTTTCACACTCACATACACTATTAGCAGAACACATTGCCTCTTACTTTACTGAGAAAATGCAAGTCATTGGGCAGGAGCTCTCAATTTTGTGACACTAAACCTACAAAAGTATATATAGATATACCCATCCTTTTCTTTTTTCTTTTTTTTCTGGTGCTAGTCCTTTCACCATCTGTACTGTGGTTTCTTACACTTCTGACTTTTAAATAAACTTAAATTATTCCTTCTTTCTAATCTTATCTTTAAAGAAAAAAATTACTCCTTTCATAATTTGCTTTCTTTTTCCCCTTATTATCTTGAAAATGTTGCCTATACATTTTATTTCCATTTCTGCACTACTTATTCACTCCCCAACTTTTTCTAATTGAATATCTTGAACACAAGAGCTCTTGGTAAGGTCAATGGTGATTTCATGCTATAACATTCAAAGAAAATTTTTAGTTCTCATCTCACTTGATCTTTCAGCAAAACAAATGTTCAACGATATCCACTATCCTAGTCATGGAGAATGTTTTGACTGCTCTGGAAATGCTCTGAACTCTGGCTATTCACACTTCCATCCCCTCTTCCTCTCTAATCCCTGCTGACCACTGGTCTTTTTACTGTCAGGATATATATATACACACACACACACACATATGTATTATATTTATATATACACATATATATGATATATATACATATATGTATTATATATGTATCAGATATCACACCTGATACCATGTAAGTACAAACGTTCAGAAAAGACTGTAGTGAACAATTATACATTGACAAATTGAGTAAACTAGAAGAAATGGCTAATTTCTAAATCATAGAATCTACTAGAATTGAATCATGAGAAAATAGAAAAGGGAACAAGACCAATCACGATAAGGAGATTGTATCAATAATCTAAAACCTCCCAGTGAGGAAAAGCTAGGACCTGTTAGGTTCATTGCCAAATTCTACAAAACACTTAAAGAAGAAATACTGTCACTATTTCTCCAACTCTTCCAAAACATTGATAAGGTGGAAACATTTCCAAACTCATTTCACAGGACCAGCCTTACCCTGCTGCCAAAGCCAGACAAGGACACTACAGAAAGAGAAAATTGCCTGGCAAAAACTCTGAAAAACAATTACTGTGAAACGAAATACAATAGCACACCAAAAGGATCACACATCATGATCAAGTGGTATTTATTCGTGGGATGCAAGGATGATTTAACACACACAAATCAAAGAATATGATACACCACATTAGTAGAACGAAGAATAAAAATCATATGATCATGTCAATAGATGCAGACAAAGCATTTGACAAAATGTAATATCTTTTCATGAAATAAGTTATCAACAAAATGGGTATAGAATAAATGTAACTTGACATATAATAAAATAATAAAAGGCATATATGACAAACTAACAGCTAACATACTCAATTGTGATAAGCTGAGCTCTTTTCCCTTAAAATCAGAACACTAATGCCTGCCACTTGTCCTTTTCTATTCTCACCCTGGCAATCTCACCTACTCATAAGACTTACAGATTCGTCAGTGCATTGATAAACACCAAATGTATATCACTAGGCTTGGCAGTCTACCTTGCATCTCTGTTTACATGCCTGGAGGCACATAGGCACATAAAAACAAAATTCCAGAAATGGAACTCGGCATCTCAAGTCCCTGTCACATCCCCTTCTCCTTGCTAAGTCTAAATCTTATTTGAAATGAATTAAATCACCAACCATTTTTTTTTATAGCTGCTACTAAGATAGGTACTCAGTAAGTATTGACTGAACAATTAGTACCCAAATATAGACTACCAACATATACCTTAGAGACACTTCTTGTTGTCTTTCCTGAACTTAATAGCTATTTTACTCGTGGAAGTGTCCTTTAGACATGCTAATATCAGCAATTTGATTCATAAGGAATTATCATAGTCCAGAAGTTTCTAACTCTTCACTGTGACTCTGTATGCAGCTGGCTCTTGAAAGGAGCTCTTAATTTTATTGTCTTCAGGTTCTTGGGGTCATTCTTCCATCTCCTATATAAACTACCCATAGGTATTAGCTAATGTTCTGACAGGAAGAGAGTATCAGGTTTTTGGTTGAAAGAAGTAATAGAAGAGTTAGTGAAGGCCTTATCAGAGTTCAGTTTTAAATATGAGGAGGAGTTCAGTATGCTGGCCAGAGAGAAAAAGTCTTCCATGGAAAACCACATCTGCAAAGACACAAGACAAAGTAGCATATTAGATCATCAGATGCATATGAAGGAGTGGTTCTCAATAGTCTGGACATGTAGTCAGAGATTCCTCATTGCTTTCCTCACCCTTGATTTTATTCATTCACCTGCATACATAGAATAAGCCTTTGATATGGCCTTTATTAGCAATCACCTCCAATTTACAATCAACCCCCTCCATGGACTTTATCAGACTTCTTGAACTTCTCTCTATTCTGTCCCTCAAGGAAGTTCGTCATTTTTTTCCTGCCACAGTCAGTAAACATGACTGCCACATCTCAAGCAAATGGTAGGCCAGAATAAGGTAACTGCTAGATATCAGAGGGTTTAAAATATGCAGATCTTACTTTATCATTTTGGAACAGAAGACATTGAAGAGATTGAAAATTTAATACACATTAAGGAAGTGAATTGGGAAGCTTGGGTAACTGACTAAATGGTGCTGATATTAACTTTACCGCACTTTGTTAAAAACATAGTAACATAGCTAACTTTAACCTCATGGGATTCTTATTGTAAGATAAATCTTAAAATAAAACTATGCTGAAAAATTAAATGCTAGTAAGGACAAGAGAAGGTTACTTTTATAGACTCATGCCTTTCGAGCTGCCAACAAGAGATAATACTCCATTTTCGGTTGATAAGAACTTCTGTAAGAAGGTTTAGACTTTTTCAGTGGATGTTATGACATATCATCTGTTTATTTTTTAATGTAGTTGACTACTGTTAATATGTTCCATAAAGGAGTCTGTGACAAAAACATGAGCCTTTCCCCCTGATTCCTGACAAACTGCCTAGGCAGTAGATCTCATCCCTGGTATTTAACCTATTTCTTGATTACAGACCTATAGAAATTGACTCATTCCTGGTTTGACAAACATAAAAAACAGTGATACATCTGTTACTTAAGCAAGAAAGATTTATGATTTTTGCCACTATGAAACTTGGTAGAGGAACTGTGCTGAATCAAGGACTGTGTTTGTTACCCATACTTCTCCAAGAAATCTCTTTTTTGACACTAATAAATAATTCTTCTGGGCTCCCTGCCCAACCTCAGGGGAATCAGAGACCCTGATCTACCATTGAGAAGATCAGTTGCCTTACAGACATAACAGGTTCTTTCTGGATATCAGCTTTATAGTTACTGTAAAATGAGCAGCTGCCACGCAGTTGGTCCCTGGCCATTTACTCAACATTCTGATAGTATAATGCAATCAACCAATGTCCAGTAATTGGAGCAATGGAAGAATGATGATCATATTTCATTTAATAAATAAAATATTTCAATATTTTTTAAGACTTCAATCATGAGAAACATTTAATAGATTAGACTCAATAATGTTTATAGTTTCATCTAGCTCCCAAATTCTATGACTCATTTGAATTATACTTTGACAAACTTTACAAAGACTCAGTATCAATGTGAAATATAGGTGCATCTAGGGAGAGTGAATTTAAATAACTTGATCATTTAGTTGCTCACAAACCTGTAGACCTCTAAGTGCTGGGGGAATTTGAAACCATTGCTATGAACCCGAGGATTCTATTTGTATGGGTTCCCCAGTCATTATCCACAGAGAAAATGAAATATCAGGACTATTGCTTTATAAATCTATGAAGATTTTTTTATTATTAATGAATTCATTTTATGATTTGAGATATAAATTCAGTAGCTTTTTATCTATAAACACAATCAAAATATTATAAAAATAAAAAATATTAATAATAGAAAACATGCTAGAACAATATGAGAAAATACATCTAAAACTCTGAAACTTCTTATGGATGAAGGACTGCAAGAGACAGATATATTTAGTTCTCAAACACGAAAAAATGGAAATTTGTCAATTCTCCCTTACTTAACCTGTAAGTGCTATGCAATCAATTTCAATCAAATTCACCCAAGTGCATTTTTTAACACCTTGAACATTATGACATATTTAACATGATAAAAACAATGACTTGAAAGAACATCTATAGGAATAAATATTTAAAAATTGATATGAAAATAATAGGAAAAACAAAAATATGAGGCCTAGTTCTATCGATAGTGAATGTGCTATAAAGTTTCATAAATTAACAAGCAGTGTGGAAGTGACATAGGAATTGATTGAGAGACATATATATTAGACTCAAGTGTAATGGAAATGTAATACATTATAAAAATTATATACAAAATTAGTAAAGATAAATTGAGGCATACGATAAATGGTGTTAAAAATAAATATGGACTTTTTCATTGTTTACACCAAAACAAATACTCGATTTAAATGTAAAATATGCAACCACGTAACTATCTGCAAGACTCCTGGGTAAATAATTTATAACTTTAGGGTAGGAAAGGGCCATTTAACCACAAATTAAACATAAATTAAAATAAGAAAACATTTAAAATCTGCATATCTCAAAAATAAGGTAGAAAGTCTACAAACCTACAGTTGCAACTATAAATTAAAAGAGTAATATCAAATATTAATATACTGTTATGAATCAATACAAAATATGCCTTTTAAATTTCTATCAATAATAAGGAAAGAGTAAAATCATTGCCATTGCCTATTGCCTGAACTATCCTCACATTCGCAGGGACATATGATATTTGTCTATATCAGGGTTATGACACCCTTATATATTTCATGAGCATGGAAGGGTAACTTACTTACATTTTTATTTCACTACAGGTAAAAAATAAAGTTCTTCAAGTGTAACATCATGCTCTTGTGATCTTTTCTTGTTATTTCTGTGTATTGAGATACCCATACATTCCCTACTTTGTGTGGAATTGGGCCTCCGATTTCTGATATAAACATGATGAGGATATGCTTTTGTGGAAATGCTGGCCTTCCTCACTGTAAGGTTTTTACTCTTCTGGGTCATTTTGACCCAATCTCTTGCAGTACAAGAGCTGGAGAGCCAGTCAGCAATTAGAAATGAACATCAACATCTATTGCTGATCAAACAGAGGTTGCATGCAACTGAAATATTAAAGCCACATAAATCTCCTTGGTTAGTCAACGTGTGCTTGCCCACCTCAGCCTAAGGAGATTGGTATGTGTTTTCTTGACTTTTGACCCAGCACAGTTGATGTGCTTTATCTGTAGGAGTTGCTTTAAAGAGTACATTTGATATTAAAAATCTAAAAACAAAATTCAAATTTTTGAACCATCTCCAAGTTCTTCAGGCAGCATAATACAATTATTAGACTAAATGCTTGGAAATGGCCTAATTTATTACCCATCCTAGGGCACATAAATGGCATGCATAGCCTTTGGAAAACCAGAGATTGAATATCATAATCCAATATTGTATCAAACACAGCAAAAGAAGAAATTACCCAACTTTACCACCACCCTTCCTCTGGGAATACTTTCCATGGATATGGGCTTATGTATCATTACATCTACCAGATGGAAACTGAAAAAAAAAAAAAAAAACTGGTTAAAAAACTATTTTGTGTTCAAAATGCCAAACACCTTAATTAACTCCCACCAACTCCACTTCACCTAACATGCTGACTCTTTCCTTACCAAAGAGATTAGACTGTCTGCTTATTGTTTGTACACTAATGTGTCTTAAAGACAGAGACAACTTTATTTTTCTACTAGAGAGAACTACCATTATCCTGCTCATGCAAACAAGTGTAACTATTGAAGAACGTATACTATCCAAACATTTTCAAGCTCACTGTTCTTTACGTATGTAAAAAGTTTAAATGAATTTGAAAATTTTAATAAGTTAAAATGGTCACTGTGATTTTGAATTTCTTCAAAGTCAATTCACAGCAGATGAAAAGACCCTGGCTTAAGGTGGGACAATTATTTTATTTATTTCTTCTTAATTAAAAAAAAAAAAACACATATAGCACTTACCAATAGCCAGGCACTCTTCTAACCACTTTACAAATATTGACTTAGTTAATTTCTCTAACTACCCATGAAGATGGTTCTATTAATATTATTTTATAGCTGAGAAAATTAAGAAACAGAGAGATTAAGTGACTTGCCTGCAATAACCCAGCTTCTAATACATCAGATGAGGATTTAATCCTAAGCAGTCTGACTCTATTCTAAGCCTCTCCTATACCTTAATTGCAAATTACAAAAAAAAAATTATACTAAAAATGTGACATTGAGCCTAAGAAACGGGGATGTTGTTTTATGTATTATTTTTTGTGAGTCCCATTGAATTCTGAGGATGTGGCATATAAACAAATCATAAAGATTACTTTTTATTAACCCATTATACTTTTTATTATGCCATGCAAAATTATTTTTGCCAGCCTAATTTATTTCTTAAACACCTGCAACACAGGGCTGGTAACTAATCGCTGTCAAACAGAGCATGAGTGCTGTCTACTGTTACTTGAAGGGAAAAAATTTTAAAAAAGCAGTAATAGGCACATTTATTATGTGTGATGGTTAATTTTATGTGTCAACCTGGAGGGTGTTTTGGATGAGATCAATCTTTAAGTTAGTGAAATTTGAGTAAAATCTCATCCTTTATAATGTGGGTGGACCTTATTCAATCAGCTGATGGTCTGAGTAGGATAAAAAGACTAGCCTCTCTGAGCAAGAGAAAGTTCTCCAGCACACTGTGCTTAGACTTCATCTGCAGCATTGAGTTTTTGGGTTTGCAGCCTGATGACCACACAGCAGATTTTGGATTCTCGAGTCTACATAATCACGTGGCCCAATTCCTCATGTAGGCATACTCAGAGAAATTGCAGATTTGGTTCCAGACCGCAACAATAAAGTGAATATCACAATAAAGTCAGTCACACATTTTCTCTTATTTCCCAGGGCATGCAAAAGTTAATGCTTACACTATCTTGTAGCATATTAAGTGTGTAATAGCATTGTGTCTAAAAAGGCAATCTACATACTTAAATTCAAAAACTGTAAAAGATGCTAACAATCATTGAGGCTTCAGTGAGTTGTGATTCTTTTGCAGGGGGAGGGTCTTGCTTGAATATTGATGGCTGCTGATTGATCAAGGTGATGGTTGCTGAAGGCTGGGTGGCTGTAGCAATTTCTAAAGATAAGACAATTGTGAAGTATGCCACATTGACTGACTTTTCCTTTCCCAAATGATTTCTTTGTAGTATGTGTGTAATGCAGTTTGATAGCATTTTATTCACAGTAAAACTTCTTTCCAAATTGGAGTCAATCCTGTCAAACCCAGTCACTGTTTTTTATCAACTAAATTGATGTAATATTTTAAATATTTTCTTGTCATTTTTATAATGTTCACAGTTTCTTCACCAGGAGTAGATTCTATCTTGAGAAACAACGTACTTTGCTTATCCATAAGAAACAATTCCTCATTTGTTCACGTTTGATCATGAAATTGCAGCATTTTAGTCCCATTTCAGGCTCTGCTCCTAATTCAGTTCTCTTGCTATTTCCACCATATCTGCAGTTACTTCCTCCACTGAAGTCTTGAACCCCTCAAAGTCATCTATGAGGGTTGGAATAAACTTTTTGCAAACTCCAGTAAATGTTGATATTTTTTATCTCCTCCCATGAATCACAAATATTCTTAATGGTTTTCTTAATGGTTTCAAAAATTGTGAATTCATTCCAGAAGGCTTGTAATTTATTTTGCCCCAATCCATTACAGCAATCACCATCTATGGCAATTATAGCTTCACAAAATATATTTCTTAAATAATGAGACCTGCAAGTTCAAATTACTCCTTGATTCATAAGCTGCAGAAAGGGTGCTGTGTTAGCAGGCATTCAAACATTAATCTTTTTTTACATCTCATCAGAGATCTTGGGTGACTAGGTATGTCATCAATGCATACTAATACTTTGAAAAGAATCTTTTATTTTATTTTTCTCTGAGCAGTAGGTCTCAACTGTGGGCTTAAAATATTCAGTAGACCATGCTATAAACAGGTATACTGTCATACAACCTTTGTTGTTTCATTTATAGATCACAGGCAGAGTAGATTTAGTATAATTCTTAAGGGCCTCATGACTTTCAGAATGGTAAATGAGCATCGCCTTCACGTTAAACTTCCCAGCTGCATTAGCCCCTAACAAGAGAGTCAGCCTGTCTTTCAAAGCTCTGAAGCCAGGCATCGACTTTTCCTTTCTAGCTATTAAAGTCCTAGATAATATCTTCTTCCAACAGAAGGCTATTTCATCTACATCGGGACTCTTTTGCTAATGTAGTAACCTTTGTCAATGATCTTAGCTAGATCTTCTGGATGACTGACTGCAGCTTTTCATCAGCACTTGTGGCTTCATTTTGCACTTTTAAGTTCTGGAGACAGCTTGTTTCCTTAAACCTCATGAATCAACTGCTAGCTTCAAACTTTCCTTGTGCAGTTTCCTCACCCCTCTCAGTCTACACAGAATTGAAAAGAGTTAGGACTTTGCTCTGAATTAGGCTTTGGCTCAAGAGAGTGTTGTAGCTGCACTGATCTATCCAAATCGCTACAACTTTCTCCATATCAGAAATAAGACTGTTTAGATTTCTTCTCACCATGTTTATCACTTTTAATTTCCTTGAAAAACTTTTCCTTTATATTTACAACTTGGCCAACTATTTGCTAGAAGAGGGCTAACTTTTGGCCTGTCTCTGTTTTTGACATACTTCCTCATTAAGCTTAATCATTTCTGGTTTTTTATTTAAAGTGAGAGTTGTTTGATTCTTCAACATTTAGAGCTCATTGTTGGCCTGATTCCAATATTGTGTGTCACGGGGAACAGGGAGGCCCAAGGAGAGGGAGAGAGACAGAGCAAAGGACAGTTGATGGAGCAGTCCAAACATACATATATATTCATTAAGTTTGCCCTCTTGTATGGTTGTGGTTTGTGGTACCCCCAAACAATTATAATACTAACATTAAAGGTCATTGCTCACAGATCACTACAAAAGATGTCTTTGTTTTGTGTTGCTATAAAAGAATATGTAAAGCTGAGTCATTTATGAGGGAAAGAGTTTTATTCGGCTCATGGTTCTGCAGGCTGTACAAGAAACATGGCACCAGCATCTCTTTCTGGTGTGGACCTCAGGAAGCTTCCAATCATGGCAGAAAACAAAGGGAAAGCAGGAATGTCACATGGTGAGAGAGGGAGCAAGAGCGAAGGGGTGCCACACCTTTTTAGACAACCAGCCCTTATGTGAAACAATAGAGGAAGAACTCACTCATTAAGGCCTCAAGCCATTCATGAAGGATCTGTGCCCATGACCCAAACACCTCCTTCCAGGCCACATCTCCAACATTAGGGATCCAAGTTCAATGTGAGATTTGGAGGGAACGAATACCCAAGCTATATGAACAGATATCATAATGAGAAATTTTGAAATATTGCAAGAATTATCAAAATATGATACAGAGACGTGAAGTGAGAATATGCTGTTGAAAAAATTGTGCTGATATACTAGCTTGATGTTGAGTGGCCACAAATCTTCAATTTGTTAGAAGTGAAATATCTGCAATAAATAAGGTATGCCAATGCTAAATTGTCAATCTCTGTCTCTCTCTGACTCTACACATACACACACATGTGCACACACACACACACATGTGCACACACACATGCGTATATGCTGTTAGTTCTGTTTCTTTAGAGAATCCTGTCTAATATTAATACATTGTGCTTATTATAATTTGGTGGGAAATTTTTTAAGTGTACCTAAAGGAAACCCAAAATTATCCTCCAAAAAGAAACACTCAAATCAATGTAATAATGGCATTATTCTGTCTACTAACTTCACTCTTTATTGAAGGATTTGCATAACAGATACTGAAGATCAACAGAAGTGTAGTGCTTTAAATAGAATGGAGACCATGTGAGAACAATTTAAAAATTTGGTTAAGCCAGTTGGCTGTGAAGAGATATCCTTGATCAAATGAAGAATTGTGATTGTAGGGTAATGTGAATTGCATCACTACTGGGAAGTGATGCAATTCAGATTGTAATGGAAATGCTTCTCCCTAAACTGCCGTACAGCTTCCACAATGTGCAGGGCCATATTGGTTGAATTATAACCAGAAAACAGTATGTGCCCAGCTTTGAAGCTATGAGAATGGAAAAAAAAAAACATTAAAATTGAGAAAATGTTGTAAAGAAAGAACTGGTCTGATGTTTTGAATGTGGGAAGTAGAGGGTTGAGGATTCAAAGAATAATATTTAGCTTATGGGTCTGAAGAACACGGAGTTTGGAGTTGGAACTCATAAAAAAATGCAACTTGGTTTTGAGACTCCCTTACAATTTCCTGAAGGAACTATAATTGATTTTTTGAAATGAATGGAATGGTTTACATGTACTTGAGGCAGACCATAGTCCATTCTGCAATAATAAGTAGGTTGTCAGATTTATTATTGTTTATAAGTGAGAAAATATTACTAGGAACAAATGCTTAGATTTCCCAACTTTTTAATGTTGACATTTCAAGTTGTAAACCACAGTAAGCAAATATTAATTTTATACTTTCATAACCAAGTATCCATTTCCATGTTTTACAATTTTATTATGATAAGTGTTTTTCAGGTTTGGTTAATGGGAATCCACTGCTACGTTAACTTGAGGATTTATTAAGTTTGATTTTTAAAAGGGAAGTTTAAGTATACAAAGACATATAGTTAAAAATTGATGAGAATGATCATCAGCAAATACTTAGACCTCCATTGTGGATGGATTTACTATTTAAAATTAAAGTATACTTTGCTCTAAGTTATTGAGGCAGCATACAGATGTATGTAGGATTTCTTCCAGAGGCTTATTCAGAGGAATATAGTAACCCAGAATGTATTTATCCACTTTGCTTTCAGGAAATTCTGGCAGTGACAATATTAAAAATTCTACTTCCCTGCTCTATAGCTATGGAAGCACTGTGTTAGCAGACACTAACATTGGCAATCATATTTCAATTAGACAGTAGATTGAACATGGCATTGTCAATTGTCACATTGTCTATGGCATTGTTCAGGACCCAAGGAAACTATCTTTAGTGTTATTTCTTTATTCTCTCCTGCTCTCACCAAAACATTCTTTGTGATTGTGGAGATGAAGCTGATGCAAAGGTTTGACTCGAAGCTGACTTCGTGATCCAGAACATCATACAGTGTTGGTTTAAGAGCATATACTGTGGACTCAAACTGATATTATGGTCTGCTGTTGACTATCTATGTTAACTTCTGTAAGTTACTTCATTTTATTATGTTTCTGTTTTCTTATCTCTATAATGAGTGAAACCGTAATACCTACCATGTAGGATTTTTCTACAGATTATATGAGCACCTTATTCTTAGAAAGAAAAGCCAGAGTGAAGATTTAAGGAGCTAACCCTTTATTTTGGTGTTTCTAGCCAGGGTGGTAAGAGAGAAAGGAAAAGGAAACTGAGGTAACAAAAGAGGTAAAATTATGTGATGTTTATCAACCTGGGCATGATTTCACAGCAAGCCACCTAGATACCAAAGACCTCTTGGCAAGCATGTTCTCTCTGTACCTGCCAATACCTGGAAGGGATGGAATAAGAAATAGCCAGGAAAAGGAGAAGGAAGAGGGAAATTATCTTCATGACTCAATCTCTTATTGGTCAAGGTTCATTCCCATGCAGAGATAGCTCTCTTGCAAATCCATGTGGTCATCCAGGCTCTGGTCTTTTCTCAAGAAATCTTGCAGAGAGGTTCATCAGAATCTGACAGTGAATAGAAGACCCAGTGCAGCAGGGCTCTGACAGCAAGAACAGGCCATCAGGGAAATCTGAAAATGTGCTCAAGGTTCTTAACACAATGAATTAATATTTGTAAAGCACTTTAAAAAGTCCCTGGTGATGGTAATAATATGGGTATTACCTGTTATTACTCTGAAACCTTCTGAGGAGAATGTAAAACAAGAATGAGACTTGTAATTAGAGGATTCCTTTTGATAGTGATTCTAATGAAATTCTAATTGTCCCGAGGTTGTCTCCGTTGTCATAGGTTAAACTGAGACATAATTACAACTCCATTTTACAGATTTGAAATACAAAGAAGGAGCTAGAAATGATCAACTTTTCCAGGTTTTTTTTCCCCACAAAGACAAATAATAGAGCCATTAGAGTAATTTCGGATCAGGCTCCTCTCTAATTTGGATGATGATCAGTGCAAGGAGGAGTGCTGACCATAGTGGGGAGTAAAATAATTCAGCCAGTTTTGGAGTGAATACCAGAGTAATAAATGGGAAAGAGTATTTGCCTTTCTCTCTTTGAGTTTCCATTTAGCAGCATTTCTTTATAGCTCTAAGACTTGTGAATTGCCAGAATGCGTTACTAAAAAAGACTAGAGTCATGGAATATGTCATATGAGGTCAAATAGCTATAACTTTTTGGGAGACAGCCATAGAAAGTTTCTAGTAAACGCAGTTCTGTTTGGCATCACAAAGATGAACAAGATCTCAGCCCTGATGGTAAGGATCATCTGGTGAAAGTTATCGAGTGCTTCAAGGACAACAAATAAGTAAAAACACAAATATAAAAACATAAAAATTATCTATGTCCATCCTTGACATCTCTCTTCTTTCTCATATCCATCCTACATTCTGGGTCTCAAGTAAAAAAATTCCTCAAGTTTTTTGCAAACTATTACATCACAGTATTTTCAAAGTCATCAGTATGTCAGATACCGACTTCTGTCAATATGCAACGCAATTCCAAACTTACTACGTAAATCTAAAAGCTGACATGGGAAAATTCACTTTCTATAATTTTAACTGCTTTTCCGGAAAAAGAAAAAAATGTTGTTTTATTACATTCTAATTAATATCACTAATATGGAACAGGACCAAATGTATTGGGCCTCTCTGTTTGCATGTTAAGTGGGATTCCCTCCTTGAAGAAATTTTTGCATTGTCAGGGGATTAAACAGGCAGCTGTCAGGCTGTTCTCATACAGACCATAGAATTTGCCCCTTCTTCGTGTCTGATGGAGATTTATGCCAGATGCTCCGAAGAAAGGACTGGATTTCAAAATCATACAGTTAGCATAGGGGGAGGGAGGGTTACAGAATAAAAAGTGATCACTTCAGCGTTCCAAAAGACTTGAAAGCCTAGAAACCTGTGTTGTTAACATTAATTATCTAACACACATGACGGAGCTACCATCAAATTAAAGACTCAGAATTCTTGTTTGGTACGAATGGCTTTTCTCCTGGTCAAATTAATTGATTTTGAAATGCTTGCTACAAAAACATCAAATTTTGTTTGATTGCTTTGCTGAAATAAACATAGATGTGATTACCAAGAAATGCTCACTGCTTAAAGTTTAATTTTTCTACTCTGAATGTGTAAATCCTGTGTATGTGCGTGTGTCTGTGTGTGTGTGTGTGTGTGTGTGTGTGTGTGTGTTTTAAACATGGATAATGAATTCTGGAAAATTGATGTGAAGAATTTTTCACTTTTCACTGTTGCTTTTTGCTTTTGAAATCTGAGATAATTACCCTATTTTTGTTTCTAGCAAGCAATAGTAAGTGAATAAGATTTGATCAAGGATGTATTTTTACTGTCTGAAATCTGTTACTTCATTATTCATATGTGGTTCAATTAAAAAAAATGATCCTAAAAGTCTTAACATTTTTTATTTGGTAGTGATACTTTTTGGAACATTTTATTAACTTTATCCATTCTAAATCTATTTTTTCTAACACTATACAACTTTTTCTTCACATTACAAGATCCTAGCATTGAAGGCAAAAATAAAGCTTAATGTTTACCACAGTAAAGGTCAAAAAATATGTATCTCTAAAGAACAAGTTCTTAAATATTGTAGAAATATATTAGTAAATTTACAGAGTACTAATAGAAGCATTGAAAAACAATGATTACATTGCTGAAAGGCTGGCAAACTTCTATTTACATTACAGAAGAGAACTGTTGGATTGCTACTTCTATACCATCTCTTCCGGCATATATTTATATTTTTATTTATATTGTTTATACGCCTTAGATTTACCACCACAAAACACTGTAAGTATATTTTTCAGCAAAAGACAGTTATTGAAATACATTTATAGCATGATTAACTCTTCAAGTTATTCTCAAATTTCATTGTAGTTTTATTTTATTTTTTGATTTTTCACTCTACAGAGAAATAAAGCACACACTTTTCAAATCTACTATTAGAAAATGATGCTAGAACAGGGGCAGTCCCAAGTATTGGATGTAAATACTAAATCATCTCCAACCAAAATCCATCTATCCATCTATCTATCTATCTATCCTCATATTCGTATTTATATATGTAACCTTGTGTTCCTATGTGGAAAAAAAAATTAAGCTATGATAGGCATTACATTTTTCACTAAGAATTTCAGTTCTCCTCCTGGGGATATAGGAATTTTGTCCCTTAAAATTAGACATGACCAAATGAGTTGCCTTGACCAATGAAATGTAAGCAGAAGCATTTAAGAACTGGGGAACAATTTACCTTATTTCTCTTCTGGGCAATTCAGGCTGGATTTCTGAACAAAGATGAGATGGGAAAAGGCCTTCCCCAATTTGTGATGGACACTTGGTATTAACAATAACTGCCCCTAAATCTTTTTTGTTTAAACCACTAAAATTTAGGGGTCTATTTATTACCAAAGCTTAATCTAGCCTATCCTGGTTGCCTCAATCTCTTTGTCTTTATCTCTATCTCCTTCTGTCTCTGCTTTTATCTTTCTCACTTTTTTTTTAACCCAAATACTTAACAGACTGTAGTATTTAGGTTAAGAGAGAGAGAGAGAGAAAAAAAAGGGTGAGTAGTACAGTGTTGCCAACCTTCTTTTTGAAATTAACCATGTAAGATGGAACCAAAAGACCATGGCTAAGTAAATTGCAGTTAGAAAGAAAAGAGCTGATCCTTTTTCCTCTATATATGTTTTCCATTTTTTTTCCCTAAAGTACTGTATCTTGGAACTCTCTCCTCTCTAAGCCAATCAGCACCTGATCAGTGCCGACCTTCTAATGCCTTTTACCAGTTTATTTATGTGGAGACAGACCATGAGAACCAGATCAAGGGAGTGGCACAAAAGGAATAAGAATCAGAAATAAACTGGTATGGAGAAAAACTGAAAATCTGAAATGACTTTAGTCAGTGTTGTTAGAGTGGTATCAGTTCTACCAATAGGTAATAAAAAGGAATTAATAAATTATTACTAATTTGCTACCATATGTCAAAATTTACAGCCCAGTCTATGTATAAGATAATAAATTTTCTCTCTTCTCAGCATTGAAATTTCTCAGAAAAATTAAAAAAAAAAAAATCATACCCTGAAAGCATAAAATCACCAAATATCAAGCGTAGAGGGAAGGAGTGAAAGGAATACTTCAAAATGCCTTCAGTATCAATTTAATAATCTTGGATAAATGCTATGCTAGTTCAATACTAAACATAATAATAGCTAGTTCAGTAATACATGGTTACTGCTTATTTTTGGTTATGTTTGTCTTAATTACCATTCCACTATTGAAAAATTAGATTACATTAATTTATGTTTGTTCAGAGTTACACTCAGAGAAAGAGATCTTGTATATCTTCATCAACTTTTCCAGGGCAAAAAGTTTTTAATAGTGGTTGACTAAGAAAACCAATAACTGGGCCAGGCGTGGTGGCTCAAGCCTCTAATCCCAGCACTTTGGGAGGCTGAGGCTGGTGGATCACGAGGTCAGGAGATGGAGACCATCCTGGCTAACGTGGTGAAACCCCGTCTCTACTAAAAAATACCAAAAAAATAGCCCCTCATAGTGGTGGCGCCTGTGGTCCCGGCTACTCGGGAGGCTGAGGCAGGAGAATGGCGGGAACCCGGGGGGGCGGAGCTTGCAGTGAGCCAAGATGGCGCCACTCACTCCAGCCTGGGCAACAGCGCCAGACTCCGTCTCAAAAAAAAAAAAAAAAAAGAAAGAAAAGTAAAAGAAAAAGAAAAGGAAAACCAATCACTCACTTGAAAATTTAAAACTGAATTTTAAAATTAACCTCAGGTACAGATACCTATTTAGATTTAAATGTTGTTTGATATTTTATGTCCACAAAGCAAATACTTAAAGAGTCTTAAAATGCATCTCTAAAAAGCTTTAGAAAATAAAGCTTAACTTTGCAGTCTAAACCACTGTTGAATTAATCGTATCTATTTGTTACATATTTTTCAAAGGATCAGAAAATAGGACTCAGGCCGGGTGCAGTGGCTCCCGCCTGTAATCGCAACACTTAGCAAGGCTGAGCTAGACGGATCACCTGAGGTCAGGAGCTGGAGACCAGCCTGGCCAACATGGTGAAACTCCGTCTGTACTAAAAATAGCGTGGTGGTGGGCGCCTGTAATCCCAGCTGCTCCAGAAGCTGAGACGGGAGAATTGCTTGAACCCGGGAGGTTGCCAGGAGCCAAGATTATGCCATTGCGCTCTAGCCTGGGCAACAAGAATGAAACTCTATCTCAAGAAAAAAAAAAAAAGAGAAAAAGAAAGAAAGAAAATAGGCTTCAATTCAAAATTACCCAGAGGCTTATTTAAAGAGTCTCAATAGCTAGTAATATTTATCAAAGGGAAAAATAGGTTTTTTAATTATTAAATTTGAAGTATAACTTTCTAGATCTTTCAAAGTTAATTAAAAGGAACTAACTGGAGATAAATCCGAAAGAGCCTGTGCTCATTAAACAGCAACAACAAACAGAATAAAACCAAACCCAGAGATGTTTTATATGTTCTCTACCTAGAAGTCCGTTTGCATTAAAAGTCAAATGTATATTTATTTATTATACTGTGAATTGGGGATGGAGTTAGAGCTAAAATTTAAACTTTCTGTTCTCACATCTGGTCTGAGTTCAAACCTTTCTCAAACCTAATGGTTGATTGTCATCTTGTAAGATATAGAAAGGCTTGAGAATTTTTTTGTAATGAGTGATGTCAAGTCAATAATTGTAGTAGTTTAAATGGGTATGTGGAATGGAGTTACTGAAGAAGTCTTGCTAATTTATAATTCATCTAGGCCACCCCTAAAATTATTTGAATGGAGCATATTTTGTAGGGGACTATTCTGATGGGCATCCCAAGGATTGAAAACATATTTTGGTATAATTCCCATTATATTCCCATGATATTTTCATGATATTAATTTTATATTATTCCCATTAATAGCATCAGTAGTGAGATGGTCAGTAGCAAACATGAATTTCAAATGCAAAAATGTTTGAAGGAGTATATAATGTTCTCATGTTTCTTCAACAGTTGTTTTTGTTGTAGTTGTTTTGTAATCCAAGTGACTCTAAAAACAACTAGGTGCCCCAAAGAAACTTAAGAGTCCAAATGGATGATATAACGTAAAGATGTCTGTGGATTTTGCTCTAGAACTCTTTTGTTAGGTCATACACTGGTAATTGAGAACACTATGCAAATGGCAGAGAAAATACACCTTTAGTTTTCTTGTTTGAGTGAAAAGAGGTCTTCTCCTCACCCTCTCCCCACTCTTGTCGTGCTTTTATTTTGTTTAATTGGTCTTCATTTCTAGATCTACTAAATGACATAGCAATTTTAATTACTAGGTTCTGAAAATGTTTTCTGAAAAGAAATTTATATTATCTTCAGTGTTGTAGCAAATTGTAATCATTTGGAAACACCTGCTGCTTGCTGCAGGAGTGCTCAGAGTGTCAAGGTATACTACCCATTTAGACCTGAAGGTCACGGACTATAGGTCACGGAGCTCCTGTCATCAGGGAGTCACTTGTTTTTCTTTTGTTCTGCTCACATTTCGTTTTACCCCTTCTCGCTTTTTCTCTTTGAAAGGGTGGAGATATATTATAGGTCCAATTTGTATTGGCAAAAATGACTCATTTGAATTGGAACATTTATTTTTAAGTTATGTGTTCATTGTTTATTGTTTCTTTGTCTAATTTGATTTATTTCCAGACGTTCTTTTTATGAGATTATTACCCTCCTAGGTAAAATTGTTATTATGCATGTGTGCATTTCAGATTTGTAATGATTCAGCTTTATAAGATATAGAAATCTCTTTGTGTTACTTATCCTGAATGATATAAAGTTCATAGAACTGATTGCAACTAAGAGGAATTTAATTTTTAAAAGTATGTATAACAATTTTAAAACAATTTAAATTATTTTAAATAGAAAATAATAAAAAAAGTATTAGAAAATTATTTACCTGTCTCCCAGAAAACAGACTCTGAGAAGGAGTTGAGCATGTAGGGTATTTATTAAGAAGCAATTCTGGGAACAACGACTGTGGAAGGGAGAGGATGGAAACAGAATTGGGCAGAGGAGGAAGTCAAGTAGAAATGCAGCCCTTACACATATTCAGCTGACCCCACAGGTTTTTCTGGAGCTTGACTTTCATATTTCAACATTTATCAGTCATTGAGTAATGTGGGTCACTTGGGAGTAGGAAGGTATCTTAGCCCATTTTGTGTTGCTATAAAGGAATACCTGAGGCTGAGAAATTTATAAAGAAAAATGTCTCACTTGGCTCATAATTCTGCAGGCTGTACAAGAAACAAGGCACTGGCATCTTCTTGGCATTTGGTGAGGGCTCTTGGGATAAGTGAAAACATGGAAGAGAAAGTCAAAGGGGAAGTGACCGTGTGTGAAGATGGACCAAATAGGAGGACAAACCTCACTTTGTAACTACCCGTTGTCATGGGAACTAATTCATTCCCTCAAGAGCTAATCCTATCTTTTTTTTTTTTTTTTGTAACAGAGTCTTGCTCTGTGGCCCAGGCAGGAGTGAGTAGCGCGATCTCGGCTCACTGCAAGCTCCGCCTCCCGGGTTCCCGCCATTCTCCTGCCTCAGCCTCCCGAGGAGCTGGGACCACAGGCGCCACCACCACGCCCGGCTAGTTTTTTGTATTTTTAGTAGAGACGGGGTTTCACCGTGTTCGCCAGGATGGTCTCGATCTCCTGACCTCGTGATCCGCCCGTCTCGGCCTCCCAAAGTGCTGGGATTACAGGCTTGAGCCACCGCGCCCGGCCAAGAGTTAATCCTATCTCACTAGAACCAGAACAAAAATCACTCACCACACAGTAAATAGAACCTTTCATTAAAAATCCACCACCATAACCCAAACACCCAGCACTAGGTGAAACACTACCATGAGTGATCAAATTTAAACATAAGATTTGGAAAGAACAAACATCCAAACCACAGCAGAAGGTCCCCTTGAGCAGCAGAGCTCTGCATCTGAGGCAATCAAGAAGAGCAGTATGAAGACCATGGCTACACCTTCAGCAGCTGGGGTAACAAGTCCGTTATTGAGGGCCTATCTGGGTACTCTATCACTGGATATGTACATATATGCTTCCTACAGTAGCAATGTATGCATGTATGTTTATGTTTCTGAGGGATGTGAATAAAGATGGCCCGATGCTATTTAAAATTTTTCCAAAACTTTATTATTTCTTTAATGTATATACACAGAGCCTCTTTCATATTCTATGTTGGTACATTACTAAATAAAATGTATTATTTTGCCTTTTATACAGTTAGAAAAGTAATAATGATCATGCGGGAAATGAAATCCCAATCTCAGCTTGGAAAAAAAAAGTAAAATATTTTAAATGAAGAAGACAAACTATAACCTAAACCAGAGTTATACGTAAACAATGTCACGTAAGATTTATTTTATTCAGTTAAAATAATCTTGCCTATTAGGTAAGTATTAAACAACATTGTCATTGGCTAGTGCCATGGTCTAAATGTTTGTGTTCCCCCCACTCCATCAAATTCATATGTTAAAACTAATCAGCAATGCAATATTATTAGAAGATGTGGCCTTTGAGAGGTGATTAAATCATGAGGACAGAGCCCTCATGAACGAGATTACTGACCTCGTAATAAAAGAGGCATCAGAAAGCTGCTTCCTCCTTTCCACCGTGTAGGAACAGAACCGGAAGGTACCATTTATGACCTGGGAAGCACTCATCAGACCCTGACTCTCACAGAGCCTTGATACTGAACTTTCCCGTTTCCAAAAACTAAGTGGCTTCATTTTTGATTTTGTGATAGCAGCTTGAATGGACTAATATTGCGGAAAATATAAACAGAAGGCAATAGTTACTGTTAAAAATCAATAAGATAATTAAAATTTTGATCTAATAACAAATACATGTGCTATTTCTATATTCCCAATATTTTTGGCAGGAAAATATAGGGAAGAGATTGAATGAGAAAAAAATAAAATGTAATTTTATACTTATATTAGCCTTTGAGTCAAAATAATATTTAGAATAAGGGACTTACAGACATGGATCAAGTAATGGTGGGTGGAAAGAGGAAGAGAACACCAAGGTGCATTTCAAAATGTTTCATTTGAGTCATCCTTTCCCAACTCTGAGCTCCATGGGGGAGAGGTAATATGTTCGAAAGAACAAAAGAAGGATATGGAACAGAGTCTAGGGAAGATTTAAACATGAAAAGAGATCTAAAAGAGGAAGACTGTTGATGAAAGTAAGTGGTGAGGAAAATGGAGGAGCAAGGGAGAAATGGGAAAACACACCAGGCTGTCTTATGCAAATACAAATTCTTCTACTAGAAAACACTCTGGTAACTAATCCATCCTTTCACTTGTCCTATTCGTGAATGGAAACATGAGCTATCTGGAAGGAGAGTATGATTTTTAAAAATGGTGAAACTTAGGTCTAAGTCCGCATATTAGATTTTTCTGTTCTTTTTTTTTTTTTTTTGATATAACACAAATCTCTGCCTCTAAGTTCAATTTAGAAGTAAATCATAGGTTCAATAATGGAAATATCTGTACTTTGAACTGTCAAATAATTTTCACTGTTGACTTTAAACCTAACTATAAAAACTATACCGTGAGACACAAATTTCATGCATAGCATCATCATTAAATATGCTTCTTTGACCATTGCTAAGTGTATGGTTTCTAGAGAGTGACATTACCTGGGATAGAATCAAAATTCTTGATATCCTCCTAAGTGGATTGTGATCCAGATATTTAACTTTAATTACATAAACTTCAGTTTCTTCCTCTATTTAATAGGCAATATAATCTTCTATCACATTGTTATTTTGATAATTAAATCAGAAAACAATTTTAAAGCATTTAGCGTATCTGGTTAATTCATTTTAGCAGATGCAATTATTACAGTAAATATTTTTAAATAGATTTAAATATCTAAAATGAAACATTTAAGAAATTTATTGATTCCAGCTCCTGCCAATATTATCTATTCATTCTCAATGCTGGTAGTAGAATGTTGCCCTCAAGACATATGCCAATTTGTCATTGTGCTAACAATTCTAAAGGCAATTTCAATACTGCGATTTGGGGATACTGCCTCTCACGGCCGACTTTACGACTTCACTAGAAAGAAAAAGCTACTGGTGATTGTACCTCAGTAACTTTAATTTTTAAGCAAAGACTCTCTGGAAAAGCATGCAAAAAGCTCCAGTGGAAAAAAAAATATGTATTGGCCATGATAAGTCATAGTTGGGATAAAAATAAAGACCCAGTGGATGGTGGAGGCTTCTTCCAGAGATATTGCAGCCTAAATAGAGCACCTAAGCCTAGAGGTCAGATGTAGGCCTCCAAAAAGGCCTTGGAATAACTCAATGATTTTTAGAGGTGATATTTCATGCTTCAGAATAATATATACTAACAAGGGCATAAAACATTTCAAATTTCACTCTAAATGTTGCTTTTTCTCCATGTAGGGGAACAGTGCATACTTGAATTGGGTTGGGTTAATGTCACGCTTATGTCAAACATGTGTAAATTTTAAATCCACAGATATATGGAAACTACATTTTTTCTTTTATAAGAATTTTCAAAGGCAATGTTTTAATCTTTGCCAATATAACTTAAAAAAGAAAATACATATACCTATAAAAATTGTACTCTTCTCAAGGCATGAATTTACCTATCTCCATTACATTGAATTAAAAGTTGTGATAATCAAATTAAATATGTGATAGTGCCATTAAATTTTGAGTTTCTTTATGAGGTCAGATCCTTCTTCTCTTGTTTAATTAAATCTTAATTATTACCTCTTGATTTTTTCATCCAACGTCTATTTCTTAAACGCCTGGTACATTTTTGGTGCCACTCTAGGCTCTAAGAGGTATTAACTAATGGAATGAATAAAACTTTATGACACCTTTTTTTAAAGAGCATACAGTCCTACATAAGTACAAATTTATTTTGACATAGGCACATTTCTATTCAGGTAAAATATATACAACCTAAAATTTATCTTTTTGACAATTTTTAAGTGTGAATACACTCACATTGCTGTGCAACCATCACTGCCATACATGTCCAGAACTTTTGTTTTTATCTTTCTCAAATGAAACTGTGTACTCATTGAACGCTGAAACTCCCCATTCCCACCTCTCCTCAGTCTCTGGCAACCACCATTCTACTTTCTATCTCTTGGATTTTCACTACTCTAAGGACTTCATGAAAGTGGAATAGTATAGTATCTGGTTTTATTTGTTTATTTATTTTTGCAACTGGCTTATTTCACATAGCATAACATCCTCAAAATTCATTTGTGTTGTAGCATTTGGCAAAATTCCTTTCCATTTTTCTTTTTATTTCTTTCTTTCTTTTTTTTTTTTTTTTTTTTTTGAGATGGAGTCCCGCTGTGTTGCCTGGGCTGGAGTAAAATGGCGTGATCTAGGCTCACTGCAACCTCTGCCTCCCAGGTTCAAGTGATTCTCCTGCCTCAGCCTCCTGAGTAGCTGGGATTACAGGCACCCGCCACCACGTGCAGCTAATTTTTGTATTTTCAGTAGAGAGGGGGTTTCACCAGGTTGAACAGGCCAGTCTCGAACTCCTGACCTCAGATGATCCACCTGCCTTGGCCTCTCAAAGAATTTCCTTCCATTTTAAGACTAAATAATATTTTACTGTGTGTATGACATGATGTGCCTTTTACATTCTCCTGGCTTCCTTTTTTTCAGAAAACTTTATATTTTAAATTCTCTGCCATCATTTTATTTAAAGAATAAACTGTTTTAGAAGAGTTTTAGATTTACAGGAAAGTTGCAATGATAGTACAGACAGGTTTTGTTGTCTGTTGTGGTTGTTGTTGTTTTGAGACAGAGTCTCGCTGTGTCTCCCAGGATGGAGTGCAGTGGCACGATCTTGGCTCACTGCAACCTCCGTTTCTCGGGTTCAAGCCATTCTCATGCCTTAGCCTCCTGAGTAGCTGGGATTACAGGCACGCCCCACCATGCCTAGGTAATATTATTTTGTAATTTTTGTAGAGATGGGGTTTCACCATGTAGGCTAGGCTGGTCTCAAACTCCTGACCTCAAGCAATCCACCTTCCTCGGCCTCCCCAGTTGCTGAGATTACAGGCATGAGCCACTGTGACTGGAATACAGAGAGTTTTTATACTCACCACAATCAGCTTTCTCTTTTGTCAACATCTTACATCAGCATGCTTCCTTTGTTCATGGTTCAACTAATAAACTGACATTAATACATTATTATTAACTAAAGTCTAGATTTTATTTTGATTTCCTTAGCGTTTACCTAATTTTCTCTTTCTAGTCTAGGGTTCCATCTAGGATGCCGCATTGCATTTATTTGTCATATCTCCTTTTAGCTCTTCTACACTGTAACTCTTTCTCAGACTTGCCTTGTTTTTAGAGAACTTGGCAGTTTCTAAGTGTATTGGTCAGGTATGAGGTGATTTTCTGATATTTTTCTCATGATTAGACTGAGGTTATGAATTTTTGGAGGAAAAGCGCAGCAGTAAAGTGCCATTTTTATCATACCATATCAAGGGCACATATTGTCAACTTATCTCACTACTGATGATGTTAACTTTAATCACGGTCTTACGGCAGCATTTGCCAGGTATTTCCGCTGTAGAGTTATTTTCTTCTTCCTGCTGTACTGTTCATCTGAAAGTAAGTCTTTAAGTGTAGCCACATTTAATGGGTGGGAAGTGATGATCTACCTCACGGAGAGGAAATATCTATATAACTTATGTGGCGTTCTGTAAAGGAGTGTTATCTAGTGTTGCACATTTACTTATTTTTTTCAGTCTTTTGTTTATCTCAGTATTGGCCAAGCCATTTTTAAGAAAGGAAATTACATTGTTTAGTGGATGCTATGACTGGGACCTGTATTAAGTATAGCAGCCATTAATTTGTGTAATCCTAACCGTAGCCATATTGGGATATATATACACACACACACACACATATATTACTTCACATTATTGATGAATGAACCAAATCTCTGTTTTAGTAACTTCAGTTCTGCAAGAAACATGTTATGCATCTACATATACATATATATATTTTACTAAAGTATATATGTGTATGTTTTACTTCACATTATTGATGAATGAACCAAATCTCTGTTTTAGTAACTTCAATTCTGTAAGACACATGTTGTGCATCTCCTATTTTGATACTGCACATTTTAAGCTACTGAATGACTCCAAGAAATGGATGTGAGTATGTGGAATAATTTTTGTTGTTGTTTTCAGTAACTCCTATGCTAAGCAATTTAAATATGAGCTTCATGGAATCCTTCAAAACAATTTGACAAGGTAGAAGTTATTGCAAATGTTAACCTCAGTAGCTATGCTAATCAGCACAATTTACATGTGACTGGTCCCTGATAAGAGCACAGGTCTATCAGACCCCAACCTCTGCATTATGTGCCTTGAGCTTCCCCTGATTTCTATGCCTTATGAATCTATATCCTTTACAGCTCACTTAAATACTGAATTTACAGAAAAGAGGTTAAAACTGTAGACTCTGGATTTAAACAGCCTGGGTTCCTTAGTTAGCTTGCAGCATTGGGAAAATTGCTTACCCACTCAAAACTTCTGATTCTGTATCCATAAATTGGGAAGGCATAGATTGTGATAATAATAGTGAATATTATAAGGATTAAATAAGGTAATAGATAATTTTCTACAGGTTTTCTTTTGCATGGTGCCTGCCACATAGTAGGCACTCAGTT
The DNA here is from genome assembly GCF_003255815.1 of Theropithecus gelada. NCBI lineage: Eukaryota > Metazoa > Chordata > Mammalia > Primates > Cercopithecidae > Theropithecus > Theropithecus gelada. The sequence continues at coordinate 10,987,010 of NC_037669.1, read as the reverse complement.
AATGTTAGCTACCATTTTCAATATCATTATTGTGTTCTTTACTTGTTCCATACTTGTTTATATTATTATATAGTCTGATGTTTTAGTCTGGTTTCCCCAGAAAATAGGAAAGATTCATGTGCAACTGATTAGGGCTTGAGGCAGGCAGGACAGGAAAGAGAAGAAGCTAAGCAAGAGTATAATCAGGTGAAGTGTAGCCTCAGCCTGATCCCATGGGCAGTTCTGGCATGTAAATTAGTCTGCCAGGATTGTCCCACCTAAAGGTGATGTAGCAGAGTCTTCATGCAGTGGACTCCGCACCAGTCAATCACTGGCTTCAGGCTGTGAATGGGAAGCTAAGGCTGCTGGTGATGGTGGAAATCTCTGGCACAAATAGTCTAGAAAGTTGCAGGAGTTCATGGACAATCCTCTGAAGAAGGTTGTTCTGGATGTGAGGCATCACCAGCAAAACTGAGCCATTACCAGCAAAATCACATAAAACCAGTAAGAGGCATTAGAAGGGATCTTGACAGGGCACCAATGGTACCCAATATTGCCTTTTCTCCCCAACTACATAGTAAACTCCCTAGAGAGAAGGCATTCAGGAGAATTACAAATACTTCATAAGCTGCAGATTAGGGCAATGAGTTCGCAAAAAAGAAAAAAAAAAGTAAGCAGTATCTGCCTGTTTAAAACCTTTTTCTTTAATAAAATAGCTTGATTTGTTATGGTTATCGTGTTTTTTACATGATTATTTTGTTTGAATTAATCTGCAGTAGAGATGAGTTTATTCTCTTCCTAGAAACTAAAATATTTATTAATATAATAATTAATATTATTGATAATAATATTAATGACAGCAATGATATTAATATTATTAATATTTATAATATTAACATTAATATTTATTATTATTTATTGTTAATAATAGTAGCAATTAATAATTAATTTATAATTTGTTCATGGGAATTTTTGAATGGACATTTCCAAACTGCTGCCTCTAATAAAATAACACAAAAGTTTTTTAGTCTTAGCTCTCTAACTTACGATACACTCAACCCCTTTCCCTTTGTTTAGTATCTGTCCTTTGTCCGCATCTACAGACACCATGAGTATTTTCGTGTGGGCTGACGCATGGGTTTTAATTACTTTCAAAACTGTCCAGCCAAGATTGAGAATGACCAGATTGCATTAAACATTAGCAGTTGGAAAATTTCAAATCTCCTAACTCCTGCAAAACAGAAGAACAGAGTTCCATTTCATCCTGAAATTGTTCTATTGGGAAATTTCAAAACAGTATATATTCACATTTTAAAAGGCCACTGTTACAAATAAAAAGATTGTTTCAGTGTACAGCAAAGCATTTACTCAAGATGACCCTGAAAATGCACACAGTCCATCATGTTTCCTACTACCGCTAGAGTAGCAGTCCCCGGAAAGGAATTTTCCTTAAGCCATTTCAGTGCACTAACACATTAACTTGGGTATGCAAATAATGTAATTAAAAGTTTAACCAGGTAAATTAGTAAGCACAACGAAAGTGACATTTCAGTATGTATCAGAAATTAAGCACGCGTAACTAAATATAAATGTCTGACAGAGACTCAAGCTGGTATTATTTAGCTGGTATTGTTAAACTAGATCTAACATAATTCCAGTCAGATGGAAAGGCAGCAAAATGCATGTCATAATATTTTCCTTTCTCTGGAATTAACATTATAATTTTCAGTAGCATATTTAACAAATGAAAGCAAGTGAAACAGTTTTAATTACTTGATTGGCTATTACAGGAACGGGAATGTTTTAATTAACTTCTAAATCTGTAATTTTCTTCTAATGTGTTCATCTGTTGCAATCTCTCCTAAGAAATATCTGTCCTTATAAAAAATAAAACTCACAGAATTTTGAAATACAGATTTTTAAACACATTACATGTTACTTATAATAATCTTTTAAAAACTATATTGAGCTCTATGTTTACAAGCCAGCGATTAATAATAATGCCAAAGAAAAATATATATATATATACACATATATAAATATTCTTTTTAAACGTAACCCTCCAAAATAGATGGCTCTTAATTATTTAAAAACATTATACTCTGTTTACTTTTACTATAACTCTACGAAGATTACATTTAAAAAATACCAGTCTTGTTTTCTCTGGCTACAAAAAGTTAAAAAAAAAAAAAAAGAAAGAAAAAAAGAGATCTGCCATTATGTTTCTGCTGGCTTTTCTAAGTTTGCCAGATAAATGTTTCAATGGAAAGCTGTAACTGTGATTTATTGGGCTTGAAATATAGAACGTATCTTTTGTGTTGGAATTTTAAATATCTTATTAAGCAATGGTAAGGTCTATTCAGTGCTTAATCAAAACAAACCACAAAATAAGTATGTGTGTACTTAGCTTTCCCTCAGAAACCACCAACTGATGGAGATGGAGAAAGGAAATATTTTTACATTCTCTAATTGTCTTACTTATCTTTCCAGCAGTGTTTCCATACATTCAGATGTGTATATATATATTTATATTTACAACAGCAACTTATAGTAGCAGAGGCCTATATCACAACACATCTGACCAAATAGCCTATGATTGTCCTCAATAAAATGAAGACAGTGGGCCTCAATTATTTTTGGAAAAAAATGCCTAAAAGAAGGTGGCATATGTTTAACTTACTTTTCACTAATGTTTTGCAATGAATTCTTCAAATTTTAATGGAAAAATGTTTCACTGCTTCCACAAAAATCCATTGAGGGTATCTTAGATGTTTGGAAAATATTGCTGCTTCTGGTATTTTCAAATGAAATCTAGCCACTTAAAAATATGCATTCCACTTCTAATCATTTTTCCCTTCTCTGTGGCAACAATGGTGTTAAATTATGTGAGGGGGAATGCATTTCAAAATGATGGTATTTAGACTAATTAATCTGTTGGAAGAAAAATGGGCAATCAAGAAAATATGACAGAAACATCATTATAACATTAAATACAATAAAGTAAGAACTTTTTGTAGCATACTGAAATATAGATGGGACTGAATAAAAATGGACATTCTGTTCAAAAAGGCCATGAGCAACACTGGAATGGTAAGTACAGAATTACAATCACCTTTATGTCAATTAAAGAGTTTAACTACAACTGGCTATTTAATTGGTCTGGTTATAACACCGCTGTTACCTCCCTCAGGATGTGCAGAATTTGATAAATGGAAATTCAGAGCTTTTATTAAATTTTAATTGTATTTTATTAAGGCACAGATGAAAGACATTTTTGTGGTTTTATTATTATCATGATAATTTGCCAAGAGAAGCTCTTTAATGGTTTAAAGACTAATTATTCAAAGATATATTAAGCTCTACGAAAAGAAAAATGGTTGCTCAGAGCGTCGGACATGCTGAGGAATAAAAGATAACATTTGATAAAACAACTCATGCTGATCCTTTAAAAAGAAAAACAGTTGGATTAAAAAATCTGCATTTTATGAAAAGCCAAAGGAATCAATGCAATTATAACAAAGACAAATAAATATTCATTCATTCATTTAGCAAAGTTTATTAACTGCCTGCTCTATGTACCAGTAACTTTTAATCACTGGGTATATAAAGTCAAATTACACATGCTTCTGCCGTTCAGGGGGGTAACTGGGAGGCAGAGAAACAGGAATCATCAATAATAGAGGGCACTGGCGTAAAATCTTAGAGTTCTGCAGAATTCCAAACAGAAAGACATCAAACAAAATCTGATGTGGGTGTGGGAGGCAGATAGGAAGTTTCTCAGAAACAGATATATTTAAACTGAATTTTGAGGCAGTAGGAGATAGTTGCATGTAAATGGGGCAAGGGCATCCCAGGTGCAATGTCATAAAGCAGTAAACTAGCAGGACTTGGGGTAGTAGAAAGGGCCAGACAACACAAGATCTTATTTGTGAAACTCAGAAGTTTGAAATTTATTCTAAACTTTAGGAGGAGCTACTGGAATCGCTCCCTACTCCTGTCAACCGAGGTAAAATTTTTATATTGTAAATGTACTCACTGTAGGATTCCTAGTATGCCAAGGACACAGTGAGATTTGCATTTTAGAAAGACTATTTTGGCAGCAGTATGGGGAATAAACCAACAACCACCTGTCTTTGCATCATTCATCTTCACGTACCAGATGTCTCAGCAACTTTTGTTGCTTTACCAAATATCTATGTGTTCCCACACTTTTCCTAGCCCCCTTCAGTTAGGCAAGGCCATGTGACTAATTCTGGTCAATGGACTGTATCAAAGGATATAATATTTGGCAAGAATACCTCCAGCTTTCTTTCCTCCCTTGGATATAAACATAGAACCATGTGCTCTGTATGGTGCAGCCTCAATACGGGAAGGTCTTTGTTAGTCTGACTCCTTGAACGGGTGTGGGAAGCAGTGTGTACCTGACGCCTCCTCTGACCACCACCCACATAGTTGGGTGAGTTAACATGTGAGTTAAACAAAAGAATCACTTGCTCTTCTAATGTATTCCAACTTAAGTAAAATAATTTTATTTTCTACCCTACTTTATCCAATCACTCCCATGATTATGTACTAGTTTTGTGTGATCCATCACCAGTAATTTCAATTTCAAGTATCTTCCTCTCTGACTCTTACCTCCTGTTTACCTGGCCAACTCCATATAATTTGTGAATTCATACTACTTCTCAATTTCATTGAGAATACAATCTATTCATCTAACTTTTCACTATCTCTCACTCCCCTCACATCCTCACCTTCTTACCTCGCTACATCCTGTGGCCATCATGGTGATTGCTCCCTTGCAAATTCTGTTAACTCATTTGTCTGTTTTTGCTTTTTCATGCTCCCTTGGCAAAACCTCAAACCTCTGTCGTCTCTGCACCTGAACCTTTGCTAATGAGTGTAGCTGGAACAAAACACCCTAGCATCCGGATCGCTCTCACTATTAACTTAGGACTTCAAAATCTATACATTTTCTTTGCCCATTGGTTCTCCTACTACTTTTAATTTGTATCTTAAACGTTCTTTTCTCAAATCACCAGCACAACATCACTAAACTCGCTAACCTTGGTTAAGAAACCTTTCTTTAAGAAAATTGATTAGCTCTCGGAAGAGACAAAACCGCCTACTTTGTCACCACAGGTAATACTTGCAAATGTTCCACATACTCTGTTTTCTCTGCTGTAACTCTAGGTAGGCTATCTGTAATCCTTTCTTAGGTTAAGTAAGAATCACTTTTGCGTGTGATTAAAACCCTCCTTCCTGGCTGGGTGTGGTGGCTTACGCCTGTAATACCAGTACTTTGGGAGGCCAAAGCAGGCAGATCGCCTGAGGTCAGGAGTTCAAGACCATCCTGAACAACATAGTGAAACACCGTCTCTACTAAAAATACAAAACTTACCCATGCATGGTGGTGGTTGCCTGTTATCCCAGCTACTCTGGAGGCTGAGGCAGGAGAATGGCTTGAACCTGGGAGTCGGAGATTGCAGTGAGCCCAGATTGCACCACTGTACTCCAACCTGGGTGACTGAGCAGGACTCTATCTCAAAACAACAACAACAACAACAAAACAAAAATAAAGCAAACAAACAAAAACCCTCCTTGCTTATGAACATAGCTCCAGAAATTCTCCCAACTTTATGGAAAGACCAAATTTTCCCACTTTATTAAATCATTCTTGCTAAAAGGCAAAGATATATCAACTTTAAAAGTATTTTCTTGACTTACTGCTCCACCTCTGCCCCCTTTACAGCAAATCTTCTCCAAAATTTATCTCTGCTCTTTCTCTCCAATTTCCCTCCTTCCATTATTTCTTAATTCAGTCCAAACAGCTTTTACCTTATCATTCTCTAGACATTCTTCTTGCTTTCAGTGAGATTCATGTTGCTAAACAATTCTCAGGTTTTATATTATCTGACAATTGTTAATTCTCATGTTTATTTCCACAGCCTGAATTGATCTCCTAAACTCCAGATTTAAAAAATCAAACTGTCTTCTCAATGCTTTGTTTTCACACAGCATATTAAAAAAAATTTCTTTTCTTTCCATCTCTACCATCATTTCTAGCTGGATTATTGGAAGAGTATCCTAATGTTTCTCCCTAATTCAGTACTTGGATCCTTTGGTTTATTCTCAAAGCTGATATCAGAATGCTCCTTTTTGAAATTCAAGTAAATCATGTCATTAGTCTTCAAAACCCTCCAGTGGCTTTCTCTCTGAGAAAGAGAGAAATTTTAAATTCTTAAAATGTCTTACAAAACACTGTGTCCTGGGTTGTCAAGGTTTCTCTGATTTCATGTCTTCCTTTTTTTCCTTTTTTAAATTAATTTATTTTTTTGAGATGGATTCTTGCTCTGTTGCCCAGGCTAGAGTGCAATGGCATGATCTCAGCTCACTGCTACCTTCTTGCCTCCCAAGTTCCAGTGACTCTCCTGCCTCAGCCTCCCAAGTAGCTGGAATTACAGGTGACCACCACCACACTAAGCTAATTTTTGTATTTTGAGTAGAGACAGGGTTTCACCATGTTAGTCAGGCTGGTCTTGAACTCCTGACCTCAGGTGATCCGCACGTCTCAGCCTCCCAAAGTGCTGAGATTACAGGTGTGAATCAACCCACCCGGAGCCTTTTTTCTTCTTCACTCATTCGGTTCTAGCAATGCTGGCCTCCTTGCTGTCCCCATAACATGCGGGTAAAATCTCTCTCTTCAGGGCTTTTCTCACTCTACCTTCTCTGTCTAGAATATTATTGCCTGAGATGTCTGCAGGTCTGATTTCTTCCCTTCCTTTGAATATCTGCTTAAATATGAACTTCTGCTCTGGTTTTAATGTCTGTGTTTCTCCAAAATTTGTGCTGAAACTTAATCCCCAATTTGATAGTATTAAGATGTGGGGCACTTGGGGAAGTGATTCAGTCATGAGAACCCCATCCTTGTGAATGAGATTAATGCCCTTATACAAAAGGCTTCAGAGAGCTTCCTGGAATTTCCATCTCTTCCACCACAGGAGGGTACAGTGTTCATTCCTTTTTGTTCTTGCTCCATGTGAGGACACATAAAACGTTCCACCCATTAGGAACAGGCCCATGTTCCTTCACATCTGCTGGCACCTTGATCTTGAACTTGCCATCCTCTAGAACTTCAAGAAATACATTGCTGTTCTTTACAGATTAGCCAGTAGTATAGTTTACCCAGTCTTGTGTTATAGCAGCAAGAATGAACTAAGATACCTTTTAAGTGAGGTCTCCTTAGAACTCTAAGTAAACATCCTTATTCTTTCGGTAATCTCATCAGCTAGATATTATTATTACATGTTAGAGTTGAGGAAAATTTACAAGTTTATCATCTTCAAATTATAAAGAAATAAAGGTTCACAGAATAATAGCTAGCTGTAGCTTTATTCTGTGACAGGGATTCTAAGCTCTTTACAGATTTTATATTAACTCATTTAATCATAGCAAGGACTCTATTATATACAGATATCAAATAAAATGTTCAGAATCACAAAGTCAGTAAGCTGTATACACATCCGAGACAGTTTTTTTAGTCAATTCTGTTTCCATTGTACTTTGCAAACTCCTGGTATTACCACCCAATCATGCAAAAATCATACATTATTTGTCATAAATAAGTGCTTAGAAATTGATTATACATATTTTTCCAGTTAAGCCTCTTGGATAGTCCTATTTTTCACTATAATTTTTTAAAATAATGAAATTAAAACCCAGAGTAATTATAAATTTTGAGTTGTTGGCATCTCTACACACTCTTTTGCTATACTTTAGTCTATATTGTACATTTTTATCATAACCCTGGTCTCCCCAACAGACAATCTGGTTTTTATCTCAATATAGCATCTTTTCAAAACATAAAATATTTAAAACCAAATAAATACAAAGATCCTAAAGAAGGATTTGGTGAATCGCTAACTTCATTATAGGAATGGTTATGTAACATAAAATTTTCATAAACAGGTTTAAAGGTGTATATTTTAAAAATTTGTCTCCAATTTGCTAAAATTTTAAACATAATTTGGTTGCTAATATTATATTTTGTTTATAAGTTGTCTATTAAAATTTTTCTATGCCACCATCCATCACTTATAAACACATAATTTTGTAATACACACAGGGGATTTAATTATACTGCTCATTAGTGTGTGCAAACCTCATCTCTTGTTCTACTTTTTCTTTGCTCTAGATTTCTACTTTCCTTGTTCTCATAAGGTTGAAACCCATTCTACTGTGTTTGACATGCCTTTAACTACTTATGTAATTTTAATAAAATATGTAGAGTCATTTGGATAAGTGTGTTTTAAATTTCTACATATGAAATTGGACTATAAAACATTTTGCTTTTCATATTTCCTTTTTATTCAATGCTGCTTTTAAGAGCTATCCATTTTTACATACACATTTAGTTGTTTCTAATTGCTGCATGGTATATGTGTGTGCACATCATTTTACTCACCTGTTCTTCTGGTTACCTATGGCTTCTTGCCCTTGAATAAAGGCCGCAGTGAAAATCTGCACGCTGGTTCTCGTACTACCCACGTAAGAATTTCTCTGTGGTACGCTCCCAGAATTTTCATCCCCGGGTCAAAGAGCATAACCTTACTTAATTTTAGTAAGTACTACCATTTGCTCCCAGAATACTTGTGTCAATTTACATCTTTAACAATAAATATCATGTCTCTCACTTTAAAAATTTGTTCCCCACTTTTCTGTCATTTATATAATATATATGATATATAATTTTATATATATTATATATATATAATTTTTTTTTTGTTTTTGAGTTCTAGTCTCACTCTGTTTCCCAGACAGGAGTGCAGTGGTGCAATCATGGCTCACTGCAGCGTCTGCCTTCTGGGCTCCAGTGATTCTCCTGCCTCATCTTCCCTAGTAGCTGGGATTACAGGTGCGCAACACCATGTTCAGCTAAGTGTTTTCAGTAGAGATGGGGTTTCACCATTTTGGCTAGGCTGGTCTCCAATTCCTGGCCTCAAGTCATTGGCCTGCCTTGTCCTCCCAAAGTGCTAGTATTACAGGCGTGAGCTGCCGTGCCTGGTCAATATGTCCCATCCTATGTTCTTATTATTGGCATTTGATAACTCAGTAATGAAGATTTTGTTTAAATCAAAATGACTCTCCCATAACATTAGAATAATACAGAGTAAAAATAACTTTTAAATTAAATCCGCACTGTTATCTGTGGCCTTTAATAGTTTTTCTTTGCCTTATTTATATATTTGTCTTAGATCCTATAATTGTGAACTTAAGGACAGGAGCTATGCCTCAGATATTCCAATACTCATCTGTATATTCAGTTGTTTATTGAAAAAATTTGATTAAGCATTTTCTTTGTGTTAGTAGCTTTCTAGGTATTAAGAATACAAAAGTAAATAAGACACAGTGCTATCCTAGGCAGGTCAAGTGAAGAGTAGAGAAAAGCATGGAAACGAATGACTCAAATGCAAAATGAGATCAACCAGATTCAATTCACGGTTTGAAGAACATCACTAATTTATTTTTCCAATAAACCTGACAAAAAGACCTTTTCCTCCTTTTTCTTCTTATTCTCAATTTGATTTGATATGTACGTGAAATAAGGTGACAAGAAATAATCTGTTCTTAATTCTGGAACATCAAGAAATAAGGGATTCAAAGAAGATAGAGGAAAAAATATTGTTAAATGTGGGGAAGGTCAATAGGTACACAAAGTAGAAAGAATAAATAAGTTATGCTATTTGATAGCACAAAAAGGTGACTACAGTCAATAATAATGTAATTGTATATTTTAAAATAAGTTAAAGTGTAATTAGGCCTGACGCGGCGACTGAAGCCTGTAATCCCAGCACTTTGGGAAGCTGAAGTGGGTGGATCACAAGATCAGGAGATTGAGAACATCCTGGCCAACATGGTGAAACCCTGTCTCTACTAAAAATACAAAAATCAGCTGGGCTAGGTGGTGTGCGCCTGTAGTCTCAGCTACTTAGGAGGCTAAGCAGGAGAATCACTTGAACCCAGGAGGCAGAGGTTGCAGTGATCCGAGATCGTGCCACTGCACTCCAGCCCAGGCAACAGAGCAAGACTGTCTCAAACAAAAAAAAAGAGAGAGAGAAAAAAAAGAATGTAATTAACTGTTTGTAACTCAAAGGATAAAAGCTTGAGGGGATGGATACCGCATTCTCCAAGATGTGCTTATTTCACATTGCATGCACTCCATAAATATGTACACCTACTTTGTTTCCACAAAAATTTTTTAAAAAAATAAAACAAATTTTAAAAATATGTTCCATTTTGTAATGTTTCTTAGAAAAACAAACATTTGAGGAGAGGCTTCAAAGGTAACTCACGTGGCGAATTCACCAGGTGAACGAGAGAGAGTGGGATATTTCTAATACACAGGATAATATCTGAAATGGTACAAAGGTTTGAAACAGCACATGTTATTTGGAGATTTTAAAATAGTTCATTAATTCTGGTGCACAAGCAAGGGCCCAGGGCCAGAGAGGCAAGTAAGCCTTGGAGGAGGGTATCTCATGAGAAAACATTATAGTTCATTTTAAGGTCATGAGAATCCTCTGAAATTATTGTACTTTTCTTTTTTTAATTAGAAAAAAATATATGATTATAATAGAAAATTTGAAATAACTGTAAACAAGACAGAACAAATTTATTCACAATATTTTATTCCTGAGATAACTGCTACTAACATTTCTTTCTCTATTACGAGTCCATCCTTATATTCATCTATCTATATTTTTAGTTCACTATTTTTTTTTAGTTTACTATATTTTAGTTTATACATTTTTAGTTTACTAAGTAAGGATTGTAATGTTTTACAATCAACATTTTTACTTAATATACAGTATTATCCCAGTCATTATCATCCTATACCATATCATACATCAGAAGAAAAATCTCATTTTATTTAAAAATTATACTTTAAAAATAAAATTATAAAACTCCTTGTCGATTAGTTTATTTATTTTGAAAGGAAAGTCACAATAAACTTGTTGTGCACCAGTTATTTCTGGGTTGCAAAAACATGAATAATTTCTCTTTTCTGGCTACTGTTAATTACCTGATTTCCCACAAAGAATTAACCACTAAGCTTTGTTGTAGACATTGAAGATCTTTAGTCTTGCTCTCCTAGTTGCTATGACTATTTTATAAAGAATGCCAAAATTACACTAGTGCCAATGACATTTTTCCCATTCCCTCTGAAAAGCATTCTAGTTATGTTTATAACTCTTCCCTCAGTATGTATTGAAATTGCACTTTTTTCAAGGTTAGGTTTCTAATCACCTCTTTGTTGCTACATGCAATGTCAAATTCTTAGTCTTCCTCATCCTTGACCTGTATTGCAGGGTTGATCTATCCCTTTTCTTCCAAACACTGTTTTGACTTTGCTGTTGGGATACCTACTCTTCTGATTTTCCTTATACTTTACTGTCTATGCCTTTTGAGTATTTTGGCTTGTTCCTAATCTCTTAGCTCTCAAACTTCCCAGAGCTTAGTCCTTGGGTTTCCTACCACTCTATTTCTTTCTCTCTCTATCTATCTATTCATCCATCCATCCATATATATACACATATATATTTCCTAGGTGTCTATGTATGTATCTCCTATATATTATATATAAATATATATTTCCTATACATTATATATAATATATATTTCTTATCTATTCATCCATATATATATATATATATTTGCTAGATTTCATTTAGTCTCCTGATGTTATATATCAACTGTCTAGCTTATATAGGAGGTAAACTTCCAAATTTGTTTTCCTAGGTCAGCCTTCATCCGTGAACTTTAGCCTTGTACATCTATTTGTGTATGATATAAATCTAATTATCTAATAGGTATCTTTAACATAACATGTACAAAATAAATTTTCTCATTTTACTCATCAAAATTGCTCCTTGCACAGTTGTCCCAATCTCGGTTGATGATGACTCCATCCTTTCCCTTGCACCTTCACAAGGTGAAGGACCTTGAGGAAAATACTTGGCTTTCACACTCCATGTGTAATCGGTCAGCAAATCTTCTTGGCTCCATACAGGGCCAGGTATGGTGGCTCATCCCTGTAATCCCAGCACTTTGGGAGGCTGAGGCGGGTGGATCACTTGAGGTCAGGAGTTCGAGACCAGCCTGGCCAACATGGTGAAACCCTGTTTCTAAAAAAAAAAAAAAAAAAAAAGAAGAATAAAATAAAATATAAACAGAATTGAAGTATTTTTATTCCTTTGTCTGAACCTCTCCAATGGCCTCTATTTCATACAGAGTAAAATGCAGTGTATAGAATGCACTACAAATCCTTATGTAATCTGACCTCCTTTATATTTCTGACCTTATCTTCTACTATCCTTATCCTCACTCTTGGTACTCAAGCTATATCCTCACTTTTCTTGAACTCAGCCAGATAAAACCTTGCCTCAGGGGTCTGCCTTCTGCTAGATGTGTGTTTTACCTACAGGACTGAAGTCTCTGCTGAAATTGTGCATATATATATATATATTTTTTGGTTACCTCTCAGAGAAATAGCTTTCCCAACCATCCTGTTTAAAATCACTGTCTCCTCTTTTTATGCTTTATTTTATTACTGTCTAATAATCCTACAATTTACGAATTTGTTAATTACTCTGTCTTTGTAGTTCAATGTAAGCTTCATGAAGGCAACGATGTTTTTCTCTTTGTTTGTTGTTATATCTCCAGTACTATAACATAACGTTATATAATGCTAGCATGTTTTTGCTGAATAAATAACTAAAGATTTGTATAAATTTTACATGTGGAATATTATAAATCATAATAAATATATATGCATATGCTAAAATAATGTGAATAGTCTGAAATGTAACTTTATAATTTCATTTGACTTATGCTGTGCCTGTATTAATGTTTCTGTAAAATGAACAATGGTAGATTCCTTATTTAAGTTACAATTCTATTATGCTTACAGTGATGGAATTCCAGAATTTTACAGCTGGGTTCAGCATTAGAGGTTATACTTGTTTTATTTAGATAGAAAACATCAGATTTTTAAAAAACTGACATTTGTTAAAAAGCATTTGTCATCAGTAACCATTTCTCACACTTTCCAAATATTGTAGTAAAAATGTGCCTTAACACGTTGGCCAGTAGTATACGTTCAGTGATGTAAAATGCAGTGGTCTGTTTTTTGTAAAGTTAAGCAGATATTTGCTTATCAGTTTGTACTGTCATTTAAAGTACACACACATGCACATACACATGCCTATAAAGCTAAACTCAAACTAATGCTATACTGTAAAGAATGAGAGCAAATATTAAGAAATTCATCATAGCCTTATTTAAGACAGGACAAGCAAGGCATCGTAGTGATGTCTGTAATCCCAGCTACTCAGGAGGCTGAGGTCAGAGGATTGCTTGAGTCCACGAGTTCAAGATTAGCCTGGGTAACATAGTGAGACCTCATCTCAATTAAAAAAAAAAAAAAGAGAGAGAGAGAGTTCTCTAAAAAAAACAAAAGAGACAGAGAAAGAGAGAGGCAGAGAAAACACACCCATTCTAATGTGATTACAACCAAATTTACGTTATTTCAGATTGCAATATTCCTTGATATTCTACATTTTTAATAATATTTATTTGCTTGGCATGGTTTTATTAAGATTGTTGGCAGGATTCTTCTTCCAAATATATTTTTTTTGAAATGAGCTTAATACATTTTTAAACATACTTTTCACTCATTTAGCAAAAAGTACTGAGCACCAACACTGAGTTATGAAATGTCATAACTTTGCAGGCTTAGCAATGAACAAAGTCCCTTTTCTCATCAAGCTCGCATTCCAGTGAACATAGATTTAGGCATATTCATTATTGTACTTTTGTTAAATGTCTGACCACTTTTATATTTTATAAGCCCTAGCTCCTGCACAATGACTGATGTGAAAGTCTGGCAAACTCACTTATGGGAGCCCGCTCAATAAATGTTTCTTCTGAGTGGTCTCCTTACCATTATAAATGTTGAAGTTGGGCAGAAACATTACATTTTTAAACTGTTTTTTGTTTTGTTTTGTTTTTTCTGAAAGAACTCTAGTGACTGGAAAATTTTAGCTTTTATTTGAGGACTTTGAAACAAAACAGAACACCATTTTACAAAACTTCATTTCTCTGTAGATTCTTTGGTAAAGAATAATCTTACCAGCCTCTTCACTTTTATGGAATTTATCACCACTGTGAACTCTGATGAATTAGAATCCCTGAGGTCCAACGGAAACCCTTCCCACATGTATCATATTTATACAGTTTCTCTCCTATGTGGGCTCTATGATGAGCTTGAAGGTTTGATCTCCAACTGAAGTCCTTTCCACACAGCTTACATTTGTATGTTTTCTCCCCAGTATGGACTCTGTGATGGGTTTGAAGACTTGAATTCTAACTGACACATTTCACATCTTGTTCATATTTACAGAGCCTCTCTTCTGTGCAGACCTTCTAAGGTCCAAGAATCTTATAAGATTCTTAATAATAATTTTTTAGTAATTTTGTGATCATATAATAAAGCAAAAATTCAATAACATTGTTGATTTTTTGGCAGTAGTGCTTTATATCAATCACATATATTGTTTTAAGACATCATGGAATTAAGAGGTGAAAAAGAAGAGAAACATCAAAGTTGTATACACAATTCAAAATACTTAAAATTATTATGTTAGAAATGTGCAAAGTTTTTCTTATCCTAAAGTGTTTTAGATACTTTTATTATTAAATAGCATGAAATAAAATGTATATATATACACACACACACACGTATAGATATACATACATACACACACACATATATATATAGTTAGTTCGTCACTTAGTACATATTTCTGCATCTGAAGACATAGTGATTTTTTTTTCTCAGACTCTAAATCATTCAATCTTTTGTGAAGTAGGGAAGTGCAATTGTGCTTTATGGTCCTAGTTTTCAGTCTTGACTGTGAAGCACAGGCTCCGGGTCAAGGGTCTTAAAATATCACCATCCTCATGCCAGTAAGTGACAGAAATTCTTTTCAATGGCACTGTAGAAACCACTTCTGTTGACTAAATTACATGCTACAGTAAAATATTTTTCAGAAAGCTTTAGATAACATTAGGCATGAGAATTCCGTCAGTTTGGCTTATTCATTCAGGAAAGTTCTGTAATATGGTTTTTCTAAGCCTCAGATTTTATCACTCTCAGATTTGTGGTAAAAAAACCACTAGATTATAGTCAAGCAACAAATTATAAAATTGCGAGTCACAGCGATTATTAAGCAACAAACACGCTAACATAAAGATGATAAAAAGAAAAAAATCAACCATTTAAAAGTGCAGAACTATCGGTGAATATGTCATCTTCCCACCAGAGAAACCTTAATTTCTACAGTTTACTAGCTGTAATAAGAAATTATAAGAAATACTGACCATAAAAGTAAATCGAAAAGTTTAAAGCAAAACAGGTGGGACCCAATTCAAAAAAGTTTAATGGAGACCTCATTCTACCGACAACATAATGAGAATACACAATATTAAGGTTTCTGCTTCACACAAAGGGTAACATAAGATGAAATGTCTTGTTAAGAATCTTAGGAATGTTTATATTCTAGTAGCTGGACTGTCAGCATGTTTCATTATGCAGGGAGACTGAGCCACTTTTTACTTCTCATAATGATTTCTTCGTAGCTCTAAGCTTCATGGCTCTACAGCTTCATAGCTCTGTGGGATCTGCATTGGAAGGGTAGGAATTTCAGCTCTTCCACAAATGACAATAGTCAAAGTGAGAAGGAATGGGAAAATGTCAAGTCAGTAAACAAATGTAAAAATCTCCTTGTCCTTCTTCCCAACAGCTGCCAGTCACAGGATATCCACCACAAGACACTCCTGAGAACAAAAGTTAGCCATCCCTTCGAGCTTGTCATCTTCATAGAGGATTCACAGCGGGCAGGATCACAAGACTGGCTACCTGGTAAAGACACGCTTGTGGGATGTATAACAATAAGAATGACATTAAACAAATGAACAAGGATGATAGGGCGCTTTCTTCGTTGAATGCTTGTTTAGCACACGATTCCAGTGACTGGGAGAACAATGGAGATTTTCAAGAGAATTAACAACCAGCTTGTATCAAACCCTCAGTTTTGACTAAGGCATGTGCCCTTCACTTTTCATTGTCAAAAACATCCAAGAGCTGCGTATTGTGCTCTGTAGATTAAGAAAATGCCTTGCTCTTCTTCCTTTTCACAAATAGGATTACACTATTATTTATCATCTTGCTTTAAAACACACTTTTTTTGTTCTTGTTTTTACCCTCAAATGCTTGATTGACAATACCCTAGGAGATGTCATAGTTTTTGTAGGAATCACTTTAGCATCCTGAAACCACAGACATGTTGTGAAGACTCTCTCCCAGGTGTTTGAAATAGCTGTCAATGAACCAAAAGGATGGCTTCTTGTAGGGCTCACTTGTCCAACACTTTAATGCCAATTGATGTCTATTTGAAGAGCAGATAAGAAAGAAGACAAAATGGTGCAGGGGAAAAAGGAGGGAGAATCAGTTCATTAAGGGCCTCCATCTGAAAGCAGCATGTGCGGAATGTCAATTTAATAATAGAATTGACAGCTCTTCTCTGGTGTCATTCCGCCACAATGGCTTCTTTGACAGTTTATAAAATGGACCCTTTGTAGATGTCAGTGAGTGGCACTGCATACATTTGTGAATGCCCTGCATAACTAACATTCTCCCTCAGGCCGCATTTCCAGGATCTGTCCCAAGAATCTTTTCAGACTGACCCAGGGAACTGGTATATGAAGACCTGGTGAACCAATCCTATTCCAAATACTGTGTATAATATAAATGCATCATTGTCAGGCCATAAGTCAAAATGCCCAACCATTTTGAAAACTACTCTTAGGCTAAAAGATATTTTTGAACTTTGTTACTCAACAAACACTAATACAAAATGCATCGAATCGCTTATTAGCTTTGTGATGAGCCTAGCACAAGCTGATTTTATTATTCCAGGCTAAATTTGGCCCTTCAATGC
Source organism: Theropithecus gelada (assembly GCF_003255815.1). NCBI lineage: Eukaryota > Metazoa > Chordata > Mammalia > Primates > Cercopithecidae > Theropithecus > Theropithecus gelada. Next base: position 10,969,971 of record NC_037669.1, on the reverse strand, counting down.
ATATATGGGTCATTCCCATGAATTGAGCCAATCAACACTGCAAACTCAGGGGAATTTTTAAAAAGCATGAATGGCACTGACAGTAGAAAATAAAGAACAGTGTAGAAAACAACAAAAAATTCTCAGCACTCCAGTTCTAGATTATATTACTAGATTATTCTTTTGTTGTTCAAACATTTTTTTTCTGGCCAATTGGAATTGTGTTAGTCAAGAAAAAAAGGTAAAAAAACAAAAACAAGATGCATTCCCAAATGTCAAAGGTAAAATTCCTATTTAAATTTGTCATTCACTCTACACATTGGAAAATTACTTATTTTATTTTTATATTTTAGCACTGTTATCATAAATTATTATGGTTAAATGAGCAGATGCATACAAAGCATTTGAATACAGATGGCAAATATATACATTTTATTTATTACAGTCATCACAAAGACAGGATTTGATCAGATCAATGACAATTTTGTTTCCTATACTGAAAATAAAATTACAAAGTATATAAATTATATTTTCATTGAACATTATTTTTAGTGGCAGGTAACAGGAATATAAGCATATACATTTTTTCAAAGGAATATTAATTGACTCACTGATCATTTTGACCATGTTGGCCTACTATGACAGTTTTATATCATCTCCAGTGGTCATAACGACAAAATGTAAATTGTATGTGTCAATAATGAATACAACTTAGAAAACACTGAACCAGTTTACTTTATATGTAAATTATTTTTTGCTGTCCTAACATCATATATCTACCTATTTATGTATTCACTTTATTTAGTAATATTCAACATTCAACATTTTATTATGTGTAGGATTTGCTTTAGTTTTGGATAAAAGAAGAGAGGAATAACATGATTCTACTGTTAATTTACACAGTTTTAGATATGGAAGATAACTTAAAGACCCATTCATCTAACTGTGCCATTTTACTTTTGAAGAAACTAAAGCCATGAAGTTAACTTACTTTCTGAATTTTGAAACGGAGTATAGTTAATGATCACAATATGAAACACATTGATCAGAAATTATTAAAAAATTAAAGATTCTTTTAAAATCCCAACAGAAACCCCTAATTAGACGGCTGTCAAACATCACTACTTTACATTGGTTGTTTGCCCTGAATATATGGACTATTGGTAAGCTAGAAATAACACTGAAGTACAGAAATCTTTCTTAAGGAAATATTCAAATGTAAATCAAATGTAACATATTTAATTAACCATTATTTACCCTATGCTCAATAATGATTCATGTTAACAATTCATCAAATTGATCAAAACAAAGTATTCCTTAAGGGTATGTAAAGAGTTAAGAGTATCTTAATTTGGCCAAAGTTCATAAATATTATTTTTTATTATTTATTCAGACATAACATTTTTATTATCTTCAGGATTTTAAATAAAATTGTTAACTTGAAATGGTTTTTCATACTGATAATGTTACTAAAAATATCAGTTAACTAATAATATTGTGTAATAAAATATATTCATTCTCTATGTTGATTTTTCTATATGATGTGAGATAAGCACACGACTTAATTGTTTTACATGTGGCTATTCAGTTTTCCAAACACCATTTATTAAAGAAATTGTCCTTTCCTCATTGTCATTTCCTCACTGGCAACTTTTTTGAAGGTCGATTGACTATAAATCCATGAATTTATTTCTAGGTTTTCTAACCCATTCCGTTGGTCTATTTGTTCCTTTTTCATGCCATTTTAATTAGCATACCTTTGTAGTATATTTTGAGACTAGGCACTGTGACGTCTCCAGTTTTGTTCTTTTTACTTGAGATTACATTGTCTATCTCTGGGTCTTAGACAGTTCCACACATGGCTGGGCATGGCGGCTCACGTCTGTAATCCCAGTACTTTGGGAGGCTGAGGCAGGTGGATCACAAGATCAGGAGATTGAGAACATCCTGGCTAACATGGTGAAACCGTGTCTCTACTAAAAATACAAAAATCAGCTGGGCTAGGTGGTGTGCACCCGTAGTCTCAGCTACTCAGGAGGCTAAGCAGGAGAATCACTTGAACCCGGGAGGCAGAGGTTGCGGTGAGATGAGATCGTGCCACTGCACTCCAGCCTAGCGACAGAGAAAAAAAAAAAAAAAAAAGGACAGTTCCACACGTATCTTAGAATTGATTTTTTCCACGCCTGTGAAAAATGTTATTGGAATTTTGATAGGGATTGCACTGAACCTGTAAATTGCTTTGGGTGGTATGTACATTTCAATTATATATATAAAATACACACGTCTTATTTTTCAATTTTTAATTTTTGTGAGCACGTAATGAGTGTATATTTTATGGGGTACAAGAGATCTTTTGATACAGGCATAAACTGCATGATAATCACTTCAGAGTAAATGGGATATCTATCACCTCAAGTATTTACTCTGTGTTATTAACAATCCAGTCACACACTTTTAGTTATTTTAAAATATATAATTAAATTATTTTTGACTGTAGTCACTCTGTTGTGCTATCAAATTCTAGATCTTACTCATTCTTTCTATTTTTTTGTACCAATTAATCATCCCCACTTTCTTCCTACTCCCCACCCCTACCTTTCCTGGCCCCTGGTAACCATCTTTCTAAACTATATCTCCATGAATTCACTTGTCTTAATTTTTACCTCCCACAAATAAGTGAGAACATTGCCAAGTTTGTCTCTCTGTGCCTAGTTTATTTCACTTAGCATAATGATCTCCAGTTCCATCCAGTTCTTGCAAATGACAGAATCTCATTCTATTTAATAGCCGAATAGAACTTCATTGTGTATCTGTACCACATTTCCTTTATCCATTTATCTGAGGATGGACACTTAGGTTGCTTCCAAATCTTGGCTATTGTGAATAGTGTAGCAATAAATATGGGAGTGCAGTTATCTCTTCAATATACTGATTTCCTTTCTTTTGAGTCTCTATCCAGCAGTGAGATGGCTTGATCATATGACAATGTCACTTTTAGTTTTTGAGGAACCTCCAAGCTGTTCTCCATAGTGGTTGTACTAATGTACATTCCTACCAGCTGTATATGTATATCCACATTCTAGCCAGCATTTGTTAAGTGCCTGTCTTTTGGATAAAAGCCATTTCAACTGAGATGAGATGATATCTCACCGTGGTTTTGACTTGTGTTTCTCTGATGCTCAATGATGTCCAATATCTTTCATATCCCTGTTTGCCATTTGTGTGTCTTCTTTTGTCTGGTCAGATCTTTTGTCCATTTTGTACCAGATAATTAGATTTTTAGTTCTTTAGAGTCATTTGAGCTCCTTATCTATTCTGGTTATTAATCCTTTGTTAGATGGATAGTTTTCAAATATTTTCTCCTATTATGTAGGTTGGGTCCACACTTCGTTGATTATTTGACTTTTTAAAAAAATGTCTTTGTGTAGGCTTTTTAACTTGCTGTAATCCTATTCATCCATTTTTGCTTTGATTGCCTCTGCTTGTGGGGTATTACCCAAGCAATCTTTGCCCAGACCAATGTATCTGAGAATTTTCCCAATGTTTTCAAGTAATAGTTTCAGAGTTTGATGTCTTAGATTTAATCCATTTTGATTTGATTTTTTTATATGGCATGAGATAGAGGTCTAGTTTCATTATTTTGCAGGTGGATATTCAGTTTTCCCAGCACCATTTATTGAAGAGACTATCTTTCCCCAATGTATATTCTTGCCACCTTTGTCAAAAATGAGTTTACTGTAGATGTTTGAATTTGTTTCTGGGTTCTTTATTCTGTTCCATGAGTCTATATGTCTGTTTCTATGCCAGTACCATGCTGTTTTGGTACCTACAACACTGTATTAGACTTTGAAGTGAGGTAAGGTGATTCCTCCTGGTGTTTTTGTTGTTCTGTTTTTGTTTTTGGCTCAGGATTGCTTTGGCTATTCTGGGTCCTTTGTGGTTTCACATAAATTTTAGGATTGTTACTTCTATTTCTATGGAGAAGATCATTGGCATTTAAATAAGGATTGCATTGAATCTGTAGATTGCCTTTTGTTGTATGGACACTTTAACAATATTGATTTTTCCAATTCATGAATAGGGAATATCGTTTCATTCTTTTGTGCTCGTCTCAATTTCTTGCATTAATGTTTTATAGTTTTCATTATAGAGATCTTTCACTTCTTTAGTTAATTCCTAGATATTTAATTTTATTTGTAGTTATTGTAAATAGGATTACTTTTTAAGATTTTCTTTTCAGATGGCTTGCTGTTGGCTTATAGAAATGCTAATTATTTTTGTATGTTGATTTTGTATCCTGCCATTTTACTGAATTTGTTTATCAGTTCTAACAGTCTTTTGGTGGGGTCTTTCGGTTTTTCCAAATATTAAGATCCTATCTTCTGCAACCAAAGATAATTTGACTTACTCCTTTACAATTTGGATGCTCTTTATTTCTTTCTCTTGTCTGATTGCTTGAGTTAGAACTTCTGGTACTATGTTAAATACTGGTAGTGAATGTGGGTGTTCTTATCATCTTCCCAATCTTAGGGAAAGCTTTCCATTTTTCCCCATTCAGTATGATACTAGTTGTAGGTCTGTCATAGATGGTTTTTATTATGCTAAGATATGTTCCTTCTATGGGCAGTGTTTTGACGGTTTTTATCATGAATATATGTTGAATTTTTTCAAATGCTTTTTTCACATCCATTAAAATAATGATATGGTTTTTTCCTTCATTCTGTTTATCCGATATATCACATTGGTTGATTTGCATATGTTGAATCATTCTTGCACTCCTGTGATAAATCCCACTTGGTCTTGTATTAGTTTGTTCTCACACTGTTATAAAGAAATACCTGAGACTGGGTAATTTATACAGAAAAGAGGTTTAATTGACTCACCATTTCACATGGCTTGGGAGGCCTCAGGAAACTTACAATCATGGCAGAAGGGGTACCAGGCACGTCTTACATGGTGGTAGGTGAGAAAGAGTATGTGAAGGACCAACTGTCAAACAGTTTTAAAACCATCAGACATCATGAGAACTCACTCACTATCATGAGAAAAGCATGGGGGAACCCCCTCCCAATCGTGATCCAATTACCTCCCACCTGGTTCCTCCCTTGATACATGGGGATTATGGGAATTACAATTCTAGATGAGATTTAGGTGGGAATACAGAGACAAACTATATTGATCACTATGAATGATCTTTTCAATGTGTTGCTGAATTTGGTTTGCTAGTACTTTGTTGAGGATTTTAGTATCAATAGTCTTCTGAGATATTGGCTTACAGTTTTATTTTTTGATGTACATTTGCTGGTTTTGGTATCAGGATAATACTGGCCTAGTATAATGAGTTTGAAAGTATTTCTTCCTTCTCTATTTTGTGGAATACTTTCAGTAGGATTAACATTCACTCTTATTTAAATGGTTGGTGGAATTCAGCAGTGAATCTATCAGGTCCTGGGCTTTTCTTTACTGGGAAACTTTTTATTGTGGTTTCCATTTTGTTACGTGTTATTGGCTGTTTACATTTTGGATTTTTTTGTGATTCAATCTTGGTAGATTGTATGTGTGTAGGAATTTATTATTTCTCCAGTTTTTCTAATTTATTGGCATTTAGTTGTTTGTAGTAGCCACTAATGATCCTTTGAATTTCTGCAGTATTGTCTGTATTTCTCCTTTTTTTCTCTGAAAAAGCAAATCTCCTTTTTCTTCTCTCATTTTATTTATTTGGCTCTTCTCTGTTTTTTTCTTAGTCTGGCTACAGTTTTGTCAATTTTGTTCATCTTTTGAAAAAACAAACTTTTCATTCCATTTATCTTTTGTATTGCTTTCTTTATTTCAATTTTATTTATTTATGCTCTAACTTTTATCATTTTTTTTTCCTTCTGATTTTGAGTTTGGTTTGCTCTTGTTTTCTAATTCTTTAAGATGCATAGTCAAGTTGCTATTTGTAGTTTTTCTACTTTTTTGGTGTAGTTGTTATAAGCATAAACTTCCCTCTTAGTACTGCTTTAGCTGTATCCCATAGGTTTTGCTATGTTGTGTCTCCAATATCATCTATATCAATGAAGTTTTCAATTTTTTTCTTCATTTCTTCATTTACATACTGGTCACATAAGAATATATCCCTTTTGTTGTTAATTTCTAGTTTCATTTCATTGTAGTCAGAAAAGATACTTGTTATGATTTCAACTTTAATTTGAATGTTTTCAGACTTGTTTTGTGATCTAACATATGATCAATTCTTGAGAAGGATATATGTGTTGAGCAGAAGAATGTGCTCCAGTGTTGACTTCACATATATTTACAATTTTATATCATCTAGACTCCTTTATTATTATTTAATGACCTACTTTGTCTCTTGTAACAGTTTTTTTGTCTTGAAATCTATTTTGTTTCATGTAAGTACAGCTCCTGCTCATGTTTAGTTTCCAGTTTCATGGAATATCTTTTTCCATCCTGTTATTTTCAGTCTATGTGTGTTTTTACGGGTGAAATGTTTTTTGTAAGCAACAGATTGTTACAACTTGCTTTTTAAATTCATTCAGCCACTCTGTCTTTTTATTGGAGTGTTTAGAAGGTTTACATTCAATGTTAATAAGTAAGTATAATAATAAGTAATAAGTAAGAACTTACTCTTGCCATTTTGTTGTTTGTTTTCTGATGGTTTTGTTCTCTTGTTTTCCTTCTTTCCTTTCTTCCTGTCTTCCTCTTAGTGAAGATGATTTTCTCTAGTACTAGAAGTTAATTTCTTGCTTTTTGTTTTTTGTGTATCCGTTGTATGTTTTCTTTCATTTGAGGTTACCATGAGGCTTGCAAATACTATCAGATAACCCATTATTTTAAACTGATGATGACACTGAATCCATGAACAAACAATCAAAAAGAAAGCTAACAAAATCTCTACATTTTAATTTTGTTCCACTGCTATTAAACTTTTTATTGTTTTTATTTGTGTCCTATTGTTTTCTCTATGTCTTTGAAACATTGTAGCTATTATTTTTGATCGATTTATCTTTGAGTCTTTCTACTTAAGTGTAGTTTATACACTGTAATTACAGTGTTACAATATTCTAAGTTTGTGTCCTTCCTATTACCATTAGGTTTTGTACCTTCAAATGATTTCTTTTTGCTCATTGAAGTCCTTTTTTCTTTCTGATTGAAGTACTTTAGCATTTCTTATAGGACAGGTGTGGCGTTGAGGAAATCCCTCAGCTTCTGTTAGCTTTTGTTAGTCTGGGTAAGTCTTTATTTATTCTTCACGTTTGAAGGGTATTTTCTCTGGATGCACTATTCAAGAGTAAAAGGTTTTTCCTTCAACACTTTAAATATGTCATGCCACTCTCTCCTGGCCTGTAAGGTTTCCACTGAAAAGTCTGCTGTGAAATGTATTGGAGCTCCACGGTATGTTATTTGTTTCTTTTCTCTTGCTGCTTCTAGAATCTTTCCTTTATCCTTGACCTTTGAGAGTTTGATTATTCAGTACCTTGGTGTAGTCTACTTTGGGTTAATTCTGCTTGGTTTTCTATAACCTTCTTGTACTTGGATATTGATATCTTCCTCTAGGTATGGAACTTCTAGGTTTAGAAGTTCTCTGTTATTATCTTTTTGAATAAACTTTCTACCCATATTTCCTTCTACACCTCCTCTTTAAGGTCAATAACGCTTAGCTTAGTATCCCATTGGCATACTTAATTGTTTTTTATTCATTTTTCTTTTGTTTCCTCTGACTGTGTGCTTTCAAATAGCCTTTCTTCAGACTCACTAATTCATTCTTCTGCTCGATCAGTTCTTCTTTTGAAGGTCTCTGGTGCATGCCTCTGTACGCAAATCACCTTTTTCAGCTCCAGAAATTCTGGTTGATTTCTTAAAACTGTTTCCATCTCTTTCTGAAATTTACCTGATAGAATTCTGAATTCCTTCTTTGTGTGATCTTGAATTTATCTGAGTTTCCTCAACACAGCTATTTTACATTCTTTGCCTAAAAGGTCACATATCTGTTTCTCCAGGATTGGTCCCTGGTGTCTTATTTAGTTCATTTGGTGAGATCATGTTTTCCTGGATGATCTTGATGCTTGCGGATGGTTGGTCAGTGTCTGGGCATTGAAGAGGTAGGTATTTATTGTAGTCTTCACAGTCTGGGCTTGTTTGTATCCTTTCTTCTTAGGAAGACTTTACAGGTGTTTGAAGGGACTTGATTGTTGTGATCTGAACCACACATGCATTAAGGGGCACCCCAATGCCCAGGAACACTATGGTTCTTGCAGATTCGTTGAGGTACCACCTTGGTTCTTGGGTAAGATCTGACAGAATTCTATGATTTACCAGGCAGAAACTACTGTTCTCTTCCCTTACATTCTCCCCAACAAATGTAGTCTCTCTTTCTCTCTGTGCTGAGCTATCTGAAGCTGGGGGTGGGGTGACACAAGCACACCTGTGGCCACCACCAATGGGACTATGCTAGGTCAAACATGAAGCCAGCACCACACCGGGTCTCACTTAAGGCCCGCTCTAACCAGTACCTGGATACCGCCTATATTTGCTCAAGGTCTTAGGGCTCTACAGTCAGCAGGTTGCAAAGCCAGCCAGACTTATTGTCTTCCTTTCATGGTGGCGTGTTCCCCCAAACCCTAGGCATGCTGTCCAGGAGCCAGGGCCTGGAGTGAAAAACCTTAGAAATCTGCCTGGTGCTCTATTCTACTGAAACTAAGTTGAAACTTAAACCATGAGGCAAAGTATTGCATATTTTTCCTCCTCTTTCCATAGGCGGAGGAGCCTATCCCCATAGCCACCTGCACTGCAGGCCCATGGGGAGTACTGCCAGGCTACTGGCAATGTTCACTTAAGGTTCAAGAGCTCCTTGGTCAGCTTTTGGTGAATGCTACCAGGCCTAGGACTCATTCTTCAGAACAGTGGGCTTCCCTCTGGCCCTGGGCAGGTCCAGAAGCACTGCCTAAGAGTCAAGGCCTGGAATCGAGGATCACAAGAACCTGCTTGGTGTTCTACCCCACCGTGGCTAAGCTTGTACTTACATTTTGGTTCTTATGAAGGTGCTTTTTTATGTAGATAATTGTTAAATTTGGTATTCTTGTAGGTGAGATAATTGGTGGAGGCTTCTATTCGGCCATCTTGCTCTACCCTAGTTTAACTCTGTTTTAACAATATGAACTCTTCTAATCTGCAACACAAACCATCTTTCCATTTATTTGTGTCTTCTTTAATTTCTTTCATCAATGTTTTATAGTTTTTAGTGTACAGATTTTTCACTTCATTGATTAAACTTACTCCTATTTTTTTATGGCATTGTAAATGAGATTGGTTTCTTGATTTATTTTTTGGATAGTTTGGTGTTAATGTATAAAAAGGCTTCAGTTTATTTTGTATGTTGATTTTGTATCCCACAACTCTACTCAATTTGTTTGTAAGTTCCAATAGTTTTTTTTTTTTTTTTTTTTTTGGAGGAATCTTTCAAAATTTCTATATATAAGACAACGTCATCTGCAAACAGGGAAACCTGAAATTATAAAACTACTAGAAAAGAAAACATAGAAGAAGAGCTGCTTGATATTAGTCTTGACAAAACTGTTTTGGATAAAAGCTTAAAAGCACAAGCAACAAAATCACTAATAAATAAATGGCATCTGCAAATCATACATCTTATAATAGGCTAATATACTATATATATAGGGAACTCAAGCAACTCAATAGCAAGTAAACAACTGATTTAAAAATAGGCTAAGAAGTTGAATAAACAAGTCTGCAAAATAAGACGTACAAATAACCAATAGGTATACAGAAAAATGTTCAACATCATGAATCATCAGGGAAATGGAAATTAAAACCATAGTGAGACATCCCCTCACATTTGTTATAAAAGCTATTATCAAAACCAAGAAAGATTACAGTTGTTGGCAAAGGTGTAGAAAGAAGGGGAAGTTTGTATACTATTGGTGGGACTGTTAATTAGTACAGCCATTATGGAAAACAGAGCATCTTCAAAAAATTAAAATAGATCTATTGTATCATTCTGCAATCACACTTTTAAAATATATATATAAAGGTAATAAAATTAGTATGTCAAAGAGATATCTGCAGCATTATTCGTGGTAACTATATGGGATAAATCTAAGTGTTTATTAACAGATGAATGGGTAGAGAAAATGTGTGTGTGTGTGTGTGTGTGTGTATGCAGTGACATATTACTCAATCTGAAAAAAAAAATCTGTCATTTGAAGCAACATGAAAGAACCTGAAGGACATTAGGCTAAGTGAAATAAGGCAGGCACAGAAACACAAAGATTGCATGATCTCACTTATATGTGAAATCTAAAAATGTCAGACTCATGAAGCAGAGAATAGAATGGTGGTTGCCAAAGGCTAGGAGTGGGGTGGAGTGAGTGGGGATTGGTGAGATGTTGGTCACAGAGACAAAGTTTCAATTAGAATGAATAAGCTCTGGAGATTTATGGGACAGCTTGGTGACTATAGCTGATAGTAATGTATTGTGTACTTGAGAAGTACTAACAGATTAGATTTAAATGTTCTCACCATATAATAGTGATACCCATGTATGGTAACAAATATGTTTATTAGTTCAATCATTTCACAATGTGTCCACATATCAAAACGTTACATTTTACACCACAAATGTAATTTCTATTTGTCAATTATAAATTCATAAAGCTGAAAAAAATTTAAAAATAAAACATATGTATGTAGTATTCACAAAAATAAAGCAATGAAAATCATAAAACATGGTAAGTTGATCATAGTTTTTCTTTATTTTTGTTTCATAAAAAATATTTAGAAAATACAGAAATAAATGCTTTCAACATTGATAATACTTAATAAAATTACTGTTGGCCTTTAAAAATGAACAGTTGAGTTCAGGATTATAACTAATCAATTATTTAATTCTTAAAATAAATCTGTTTGACTAAGCTTGAATGCCTGATTATTTTTCAGGTGAATTTTGTATGTAAAAAATATGTTTATGTCATTCTTTATCATGGAAAAACTAAAACCTATAATTGTTAATTCTGTGAAATAACAATTACAAGATGTCTAAGTCACATATATATTACAGTCAAAAAACCAACAATAAACTATTCTTATAGAACCATAAATCTTTTAAAGAGTGTGAAGGCTAATGCTGTACAAAAGGTATCAGCTTTCAAAAGACTAAGAGTATGATTTGTTCCAGTGAAAATCTTTCAGAGTTTATTTTAAAGTTCCTGAATTGGTATTTGGCATTAACAGTCTTTGATAAGAACGAATACATTATTTGTTACTTATCTATTGGAGGACTTAATATACTCATAAAAAGTACATTTGTAATATATCATATATGTATAATATGTGTAGTTACTTCATGGAAAACTGCTGAGATGGTACTCCCAAGCAGGCACTTTGGTTCTCATCCTAGCCACACAACTCTTAACCAAAGAGAATCACATAGAGTGCTTTGTAATAAAAGAGATCTGGGGCAGAAGACCAGGCCTAATAACAAACTATAAGAATCATGCTAGGGTGATAGATTGTCATAGTACTAAATAAGATGAATGTTCCAATCCTCACTAGAATAGTGTTTTTTTTTACCTTTTTTGAACAAACTGTGAACACACAATTTTTTTTAGAAAGGCAGCTATATCACTGAATAAACCACATTTCTTTAGTCTTCATTTATATCAGAAAAACGTATTATGCCACCAATCAAGTGTCATTTTTGTTAATAATTCTGTGAGATTCAGTCATTTACTTTATAGCTTCATTCTTTGTTCAGATGTCAACTTTATTTGAGCTTATTCAAGTAAAATTATATCATATTAATTTTGTCCCTAATTAGGCCATCTCCATAAAATAAAGTCATGGCACAATGTGGGGGAATTATCAACATCTGCTTTTGAAAAATAGATTAATATTAAAAGTGAAGACTGAAGCAGGAAAAATTTTAGTCAAAAAAAGTTCAGCAGCACCGATCTTTTGATAATCAACTGTTCTTCTATTCAACTACAAGGGGAAAAAGGAATTGCCACAGTTTAGCGGTTAGATGTTAAGACTAAAAAATAAAACAAACGGTAATTTGAGAAAGCTATTTATAGCCACAAAGTAAATCCCATAAAGATCTGACCACAAAAAAATTCCCAGAACAATTCTTAGAGGTTATTTATTTATTACCCTCTATGTATTTTTCACAGGCACTGATAGCAATAATAGATTTAATTTCAGTGAAAGTTACCCAAATGTGTGTAAATAATATACTTATATCTATATTTATATCTATATCCACATATACATTTTAATCTATAACTCATGTCTATTATAGGGTAGCTTTCTGACATGTTTCTAAAAAATGGTTTGAGTTTCAAGATGTGGAAAATTCAAAAGGAACTACTCCAAAAATATGTCACACTTAGTCCTGTGTACTGACTTTTACTGCACGACTGACATTGTCACGGAAGAAGATGATTCATCCTATTGAATTAATTTATTTTAGAATGTTTTAATTTTAAAATATTAAATATTTTTCGAAATGTTTGTAGATCAATACAGAAGACTTTTACATAACAAACTCAACAGAATAATACATATTAATATTTTACAACATTGCTTCACATACTGTTACTTTAAATGGAAAATACTTTTAATACTGTGTATCAAGACCACTTTGTTGATGTCAGTTTTATGGGAAATTCATAGATTAAAATTCTTTTATTTTTAATTTTTGTGAGTACAAAGTAGAGATATATATATATATATATATATATATATATATATATATATAGGTACGTGAGATGTCTTGATACAGGCATGCAATGTGAAATGAGCACATCATTTCATCCCCTCAGGCATTTATCCTTTGAGTTACAAATAATCCAGCTGCACTTCTCTAAGATCTTTCTTCAGAAGGAACGTTTGGTTTATGGAATGAAGTGTGAAAATATTTGAAAAAGAATGTCCTGAATCCCAGTTACTATTCTCTCCACTATTTTAAAGGCTTAATATTTGGAGACAATAGAATCTAGTTATGTATCCTATTAGGGGTGGTCACACTCACAGAAATTAAATTCAGATTATCTAATAGAATTTTTTTGTTTATGAAACTTGTATAAAGACTGTAACTTGTTCCACAATTACATTGGTGACAACAGTAAGACTGATAATTACACATTCCATCATTCGTACATTGCTTTGTTCATGTAATTTTACTAGGTTATGTTTAAATATTAAATAAATAATAAAATTAGAAGTGATTTAAAATGTTGGATGTGACATAAACATAGGTTACAAATATTTTAGTGCATAGAAATATGAATTTATCACTGTTTTATGTTAATGATTATGTTCTAGTAAATATTTGTTAGAATCTAATATTTATTAGAAACTAGTTTTTTTTTTCTTTTTCTTTTTTTGAGACGGAGTCTCACTCTGTCACCCAGGCTGGAGTGCAATGGTACGATCTCGGTTCACTGCAAGCTCTGCCTCCCGGGTTCCCGCCATTCTCCTGCCTCAGCCTCCCGAGTAGCTGGGACTACAGGTGCCCGCCACTACGCCCGGCTAATTTTTGTGTTTTTAGTAGAGACGAGGTTTCATCGTGTTAGCCAGGATGGTCTCCATCTCCTGACCTCATCATCCACCCGCCTCGGCCTCCCAGAATGCTGGGATTACAGGAGTGAGCCACTGCGCCTAGCAGAAACTAGGTTTTTAAGAAAAAGAAACATCAACTTAAAAAAAAATTGAGAAGGCATGGAGTAGTGCTAGAAATCATGGGAAAGGCCACAGAACAAAGCTTGAAGGCTATTCACTCAACATCATTGAGAGACTGGTAATGGCACCACAGTCACTACCACTGTCTGAATAATGCCACTCACATTGCCCATCCTGCCAACTCGACTCCAGGGCTAAGCCTGATACTACCACTACCTTTGAAACTAGGTGTAACTGCTCTCTTTGCTGCCTCTGTTTCTCAGCATCAAGAAGAATTCCATGGTTGACTCTGAGTCTCCTTTAATTTCAAGGTCTGGGATGAAGGGCTCTGACTGGCAAAAATCTAGATGATGTGCCTGAATCTTTACTGCAAGAGCATCTGAGAATGTCGCTGTTGACACTTTGAAGTTCTACTGTGGGAGGCGAATTTCTCAATCCTAAGAAATGCTTCCAAAGCTGGGTGACCAACAAGTAACAGATGTCTACTATTGTTGTAAAACAAGAAATAATATTCTGTCGCTTTTATGGAATGAAAGTAATCTTGAAGAAATTATTAATGAACCCTTATCAGATAAAATACTTAATCATATTCATATTAATTAACAGCACCCTGAATTATGTGATTCTACATGGCCGTAAAATCTCAAAAGATTTATTAGCAGTCAGTGCTCAGTAGGATGCAGAGAAGTAATCCATATCTTTTGGCGATCACAAGGAATACAGGTCCTACATTGTATTAAATCACATCACACTAAAATTCTACAATTCATATGGGAAATAATTACTATATTTAGAGAAATAGAAGCTTGGAGTTTACATACTTGTGATGAAGAGGTACAGGTCCGTGCCACACTGTCTACACAAGTTTCAAGGTTTTTAAAGATTTTTTTAATATTTTGCAGAATTCTTTCAATACTTTAGGCAGAATTCTTCCTGAAATTTTCACATACACTTATGTGAGCAACTGACTCTGGTTAGGTTCAATCTGTAACTGTGGAATAGTGTAGTCACATTTGTCTTCTGTAATGTTTGTACCATCAGTGTATTCTCTTTCAATTCCCAAAGATAAACCACATTAGGCATTTTCAACCCCCCCCGCCCCCAAAATGGCAAGACACACTCACAAGACCGTGGCTCACAGAAGATTAATGCAGAAACTCTAATTGTCATTCTTCTTTTCAGAATGTAAAAAAAGGTAGGTGACATCACTGTATCTAGATGTTTCCTAAATAGTGAGAGAAAAAACGAATCCCTGTGAAGATTTCTTTATGAAGACAGTTGTAAAACTTTTCATTGGATTTTAGAATATCAGAAAGTACATAGAATAAAGGGGGCAGAGATCATTATTCATGTATTCATTCATCCAACAAACATTTATTGAGTGACTATGATGTGCCTTAGGCATTTGGTATACATAAGTAAACAACACAGATTCTCCTCCAAGAATAAAAGAAAACAGATTCCTCTCCAAAGAATAAAACAGAAAACTCCCCTTATGGAACTTAAACTATATTGGAGCAACGTGGGTAAAAAAGCATATAGTGATAACAGCTATGAATGAAGAAGAATAGGAAACAGGCAGTGGGGGTGCCAGGATGTGGGGGAGGGGGCAAAGTTGCAATTCTAAATAGGGTGTGTATTTAGTATCATGGAAAAGGAATATTTGAACAAAAATTTGGAGGAGATAAGGCTATTCACCATCCTAGTGTCTGAGGAAAGAGCATTGTGGGCAGAAGGAATGGACTGGGAAAGGCAGGACAATGCCTGTTGCATTTAAGGTATCAAGGTCACCTGGCTGGACGTAGTGAGTGCTAAAGGGGAGGAGGGCAGGAGTAAGTGAGGTGAACTTTGAAGCCACAAGCTAGGATAGAACTTCCTGAGGTCCAAACTGACTCTGCTACTTGGTAGCTTTGGCATAATTTTAGTTCTTACCTATAAAATAAAACAAATATATGCGATGTTTTTTATATGTAATATTACACACAATAAGATTTCAACATGCTAGCTAGCTGACACTGATAGTGGCAAAAGAGCTGCTGATAGAATTAGACCACTTTACAAGTCCTGTCAAAGGACTTCAGTGAACCAAACAAGTGCTGGCAGAAGAGGGCAAGTGTGTGTGAGTGGTTTAATATTATCATTTTATGTTTCCAAAATATTTATTTTGGAAATTTGGCTATAGAAAATTACAGCTTGAAAATATATTTGTGGCTGTTGGGAGCACGTTATAATATTATGAATCAGAGCGGGGGAGTAGGGAAAGAGTAAAATATCACCTATTGGTGTTTTGGAGGCAATAGGAACATGAGAATATTATAATGACAAGAAGGCATAACTGACAATAGATTGAGAAAATTAAGGTTTCTACAACATCTCATGTTAGCAAGAGTAAAATAAAACTATATGAGGTAAGGTATAAACAAATCAGTTGTACTACATTACATTTAAAGTTAGTGTGGCAATACATTAAATAGATACATGTTCATGAAATCTAGAACATGAAAAAATAACCAACCACACTTAACTCACATGTTGTGCAAGAAAGTGTTTCAGTCCACCTTTAGGATATTCTTACGGTAGGGACAGGTATGCCAGCCTATACTAGTGCACTGATACTGGGTATTCAGATAAAACAGTTTTATTTTTCTTTTTTTTAATTTTAGGTGTAATTGTAAGAGCTTTGGACACAGATTTAGATTAACAGGTTGTATGATCTTGGACAATTCAATATAGAAATGTAGGTGCTTTAATTACTAATATCAACAGCATGATCATGAGGCTTGATTTTAATATATTTACATCTCAGAAATGATATTTTTAAGGTACATTTAAAATATTATATTATTATATTCTGTAATCTATGCTTTGCTCAGTGAATTACCCATTAGAAGTGATTTAAATCTGTTTCAATGTCAAGTTCTTATAATAGTTCATTTTCATTAAACTCTTGATTAACTCTGAATGTATTATTCACTCGGTTATTTGTAAAAAGTCAGGCACCACAAATATTTAATGCCAACATTGTTTACACAGTCCTTCCTAGATACTCTGGCTTCGACATCCTTGGACACAGTAGTCATTATCTCAATGTGGGAGATTACACCAGAAAAATCTCAAAAGACATTGTCAGTGCAGAAGTATAAACTGGTTCACTAAAACAGCCTTCTCAGATTGATTAGATTTCTCTCTCAACCATCCCTTACTTCAGAGGTGAGAAACCTTCAACTAGTCAATTTCATAGTTTCAGATTATAAGGTAACACATTTCTCAGTATGCATTAATTCATTGACATTCTAGTTTACAAATGAGAGTTTTATGAATTTAGTTACTATGAAATAATTCCCCAAATTATGGACACTTCAGATGAAATTTTTAAAAAAATAACTTTTTGAAACAAGAAAGGCAAGCGAGTCCATGGAGTAACTTGAACTCTAAATTGAGGGTATAGACCATGCCAAGGTATTTCCAGTATTAAAAAAAAAAATAAGTAATAGTTTTCTTAAACCTATATATATTAGCAAGGAGCAGTTAGTTGTGTCACATGTTTTGTGAATTTCATCAGTGTAAGGAGTAAGTGAGAGGAATATTAGTAATATTTCAATGTTCTGGAACAAATCCTTTCATGTGTTTGTATATGTTGCTGAAAATGTGACATGTAAAATATTTGAGTTCACTTCATTATTGTCTCAAAGCAGGATTGAAATGGATCAAGAATGACATGTAACCATTGAGTCAGTCAAATCAAGCATATGTGAAGATAGAAAATTCACCATAAACATGATACACAACATTAACTATGAATGTAACAGCAACTTCTCATCTATCAATGATTTTCAATATTACTCTCAAGTGTTATGCAAGTTTCATTTGTCAAAAAGTAAGATAGAAAAGCCAAATGACAGGTACATTTTCTCTATTAAAATCCTCACATGAGAGGCACTGCTTTTTAAGAATTTCAAAACAGAAGTCCATTATATTACAGAAGGCATACTTACTTCAAATACAGTGACCAACAAAACATACTATTCCACACATCTTTCTATTATGTTATTGTGAATGATACTCAATTTTGGCACTTCCTTTTTTTTTTTTTTTTTTTTGAGACGGAGTCTCGCTTTGTGGCCCAGGCTGGAGTGAGTGGCGCGATCTCCTCCCACTGCAAGCTCCGCCCCCCGGGGTTCCCGCCATTCTCCTGCCTCAGCCTCCCGAGTAGCTGGGACTACAGGCGCCGCCACCACGCCCGGCTAGTTTTTTGTATTTTTAGTAGAGACGGGGTTTCACCGTGTTAGCCAGGATGGTCTCGATCTCCTGACCTCGTGATCCGCCCGCCTCCGCCTCCCAAAGTGCTGGCATTACAGGTGTGAGCCACCGCGCCCGGCCCCAATTTTGGCACTTCTGTAGAAGCAATATGTTTAATGTCAAAATCATTGCTTGTTTAAAAAATATATTCATCCAATTCCATTAAAAGAAATATTAATTGCCAAACAAAATGTTAGTCATCAAATGAATATAACATTTACTCAATCAAATCTTTCCATTCTCAGAGTCGACATGATATAAAAATCACTCATGGAATCACAACTTCACCATAGGATAGTATAAAAATTCAGGTAAAATAAGCAATTATGATAATAAACTCAGGTTGAACCAATGATAAGTGTTTATAATCTGCTTATAATTTTTATACATGTCTACTTTCCATATTATGTTTCTGAATCAATGTCTGAATTCTGCTCAAAATAACAAGATACAACTTACAACATTAAAGAGTTTCAAACCAGTAGGGTCTGAGATTTTAAAAAATAGAAAGCATATATTATTTTATTTTATTTGTTTAATTTTTGTGATAGCAAACTACCACAAATATCATTGCTTAGAACAACACAAATTAATTACCTTGTAGTTTTGTAGTTCAGAGTCTGACACAGGTCTCCCTGTGCTAAACTTAAGATGTTCACAGGGCTGCCTTCTTTCTAGTCTCTAAAGGATAATACATTTCCTTATCTTTTTTAGCTTCTAAAGCCTACCCTCACTCATTTTTTGGCTCACAGGCCTCTTCTTCCATCTTAAAAGCCACAAACTTCACATCTTTCTGACCCTTCTTTAGTTGTTGAATCTCTTTCTCTGACCCAGCAGGGAAGGGTCCTCTGCTTTTAAGAATTCAGTATTAGATTTGCTCAGGCAGAATAATTTGAGATGAGGTTCTCATCTTTGGGTCTTTACCTTAGTCGCATCAGCAAATTCCTTTTTGTCTTGTAAGGTACAGTATTTACAGATATCAGGGATTAAGATATAGACATCTTTGGAGGGCATACTACAGAGCAGAAATGTAGCACAAGATTAAGGCATATGAGCATCACAGGTCTGAGTGACGGTTGGTGGTATCATCACTCCAATTCTTGTCAACATTATTAATTGGATCTTTATTTCCATGCTTATTCAGAAGTTTAAAAATTGTCTGAATCAAAAATCTGGCATCTCCACCGGGTGGGAAAATAACCTTGCTTTTTTTCCTGAGTTCCTCAGAAAGCCTGTAGAAGGTTTTAGTTTGTTCTCTAGAGCAAGCAATTTGGAGAACGTTATAAATGTTTTTGCCAGTTCTTGCAACTAAGAAAATTCAAAAAACATTATTTTGCACTAGAAAGAGCTTTCAGTGTGTATTTAAACCTTTTTTCTTTGGAAATAGTTTAAAAATTTGATATTGTATGTTAGGTGTATTGAAAGGAGCATTGGTATTTAGTAAAAATAAAAACAAAAAACAAAAAAAAACTAGCATTTATATATAATGTGATCTTAGCTTATTCATTTAATCTTTCTTATGCTTTGTTTTCTCACTTCCTTCCATTCTTACCACATCTCATCATGTATGTGTGAGGGTCAAATATACAGATGTTAGATTTGTATGAAGTACAATGCTATACAAATTTTGGTTCTTAATAATAATTTGTTCTCTTAGCACCCACTGGATAATGTATTATTATTTCCTTTTAATTAAAATAGTAAAGGCATGCACACATAAACACACAGGGGAAGGTGACTTGAGGTCGTTCATAAAATAGTTCTAGAACTTTCACTTTGGCTATCTTTCCCTCTGGTGCTTTTCTTTATTTGGAGCCACTTCTTTAAAAATTCCAAATTCTCTCTTGAGATGGGGCTTAGGCCTGGACTAGAAAAGGTATTAAATTCATTACTAGAGCAGCCTATATTAAAGTCTTGAGGCCCTTGGGATTGACAATGAAAAGCCCTCATCCTACTTTTCCTTTGAAACAACTGTTTGAAACGGAATGATCTCACAGCAAGTTACACTGAGAAAATGATTTGTAGTTGAAAAAGTGAACTTGCCTTTTGAGTTTGCTTTTAAGCAGGGAGGTAAGTAGGGAGAGGGGCCTAGAGAAATTTCCAGTTTCTTTGTGTTTTTTGCTTATTTATGCTCACATTGGTTAATATTTTAATTAGCAAAATAATTTCTGCTAAGGCTTTGTGCATAGAGAAAATACAGTTGGAATTTTGATAAATTATAAAAGAAATGACATGTGGCTGGGTTTTCACGGCACCTTTACTTTGAGGCTCAGAGCACCTGCTCCATTTCAGATCATATGATCCACCCCACAGAAGCACATAATACTTCCCAAAAGATTCCTCTGCCAGGGGGCTAGTGATAAATCCCTCCTCAGCCAGACAAGTTGGCCTTTATTTTTTGTATTGCTGTGGGCATCTCACATGACATTCCCAAATAAGGCATTGTACTACAAGCCTGCTATGATTACTAGTAATGACTTAACTGCAAAGGAATTATTATAGTATGAATAACAGTGGTTTACACTGTGAATGTCCTAGCTACTCCAGGAATGCCAGAGCAACAAATATAAAGTGCTTCTCATTCGCCAGTTTGAAAGAGTAAAAGTCAGAAGATTACAACTGCTGCTAATCCATAAACACTGGTTGCCCATTCAACAGCAGGAAGCAAAACAAATGTAAAATAAATGATGGCATTAGCCGTTGTGCTGCGTGCAAAGGCAATTATATTAAAGGAATAAAAAAAAAAGATTAAATTCAAATGCAAGGCATTTGGGAAGAAAAAGATTTTTGCCTTCAAACCTATTAAATAGGAAATGTATGAGCATTTTGACTTTGGCTTTTGGACTGATCACATTACCACTATTATGAGGCACATTCTTGTTCCACATACTCGTATTTGGCATTAGAGATTAATGGTATAGAAGTACAAAATTAAACTTATGTTCTTAGTTATATTATTTTACCTCTGTTTATTTTCAAAAAGAATTTGTATTAGGTTGCAAAATTAAACATAACACAATTTTAAAAAGCATACCAAACTAATTAAAAGGAGCAAATATTAAATAACACTATTTGTTTTATGGCATGTGTGGTTAAAAATAATTAGTTTACCCACCCGATGTTCAACAAATATTCCAACCATATACGTACACCTCAAATAGTCATTTATTTATTGAACTTATGTTTACCTTCTAGAATTGTAGCTTACAGTTAAAGACCATAGATGAGATATAACCTTTGTATAGCATTATAAATTAGGGCAGTGAATTTTGCAGGCATTCATTTCACAGGAAAAGGAAAAATAAGAAAAACGTCTCAATCTAGAAAATGAATTAATGCTTTTTAGTCTCTATAATTTAAAATTGATAATATCAAAAAGAGGGCTTTTCAAACTGTAACAGGTAAACTTTAGTTTATAATGGTGAATGAACACTGAATTTCATAAGTAAAAGGCAAACATACATTGTTTTGCCAGCTTATTTTTAAGCATTTTTAGGCTTGAAAAATAAAATGGATTTGGGGAACCTCTAAATTATTTCATAAATCTATCTACTTGGGCATCCCTTTTTTATTTTTTATTTATTTTTATTCTTTTTTTAGACAGAGTCTTGCTCTGTCACCCAGGCTGGAGTGCAGTGGCGTGATCTCGGCTCACTGCAACTTCCGCCTTACTGGAGCATTCCTTTTACCCAGGTACCCTTTCCACTAGAAGTGATCCCAGTTAGATTTAATTGTTTTCTTTCATGATAACTTGTACTACTTGTCCAAACACCTATGCTACTTCTCATGATATCACACATCCAAACATTGCCATTGCAAAGTCTTGGCAAGTCAGATGAATAAAAGTAGGAAGGTATCTAGAAGGTTGTGGATGTCTTGCACAACTGCAGTTACCCATAGAGATTTATTGACAACTTGCCTACCAGACAGGCTGTGGGCTGGGAATTTTACTTCTTTAGCACTTAGAACAATGTTCCGTACACCTCTCTTTCTATCTAGGTTTTTGTTATTGTTGTTTTAATTTTTCATATCATCTTTAACACTAACCTGCAATGATTCTGAATGGTTTTACTTTTTTTTTTTTTTTTTGGAGATGGAGTCTTGCTCTGGCACCAGGCTGGAGTGCAGTGGCTTCATCTCGGCTCACTACAACTTCTGCCTCCCCGGTTCAGGCGATTCTCCTGCCTCAGCCTCCCAAGTAGCTGGGACTACAGGCGCCGCCACCACGCCTGGCTAATTTTTGTATTTTTAGTAGAGATGGGGTTTCACCATGTTGGCCAGGATGGTCTCGATGTCTTGACCTCGTGATCTTCCTGCCTTGGCCTCCGAAAGTGCTGGGATTACAGGCATGAGCCGCCACACCCGGCCTCTATCTAGGTTTTAATACTCAGTTGCTCCCCTATGGGACAAGAAATAATTACTACTTAGGATCTTTGGATAATTGCCAGAAAGGAATTGACTCTGAGAATTGCCACTTTATAAATTCCCATAGTGTACAAAAGCCCAATTGTTTAAGCTGGAAGTTAGAGACTGGGCTCATAAAACAATACAATAACAATCTAGATGACAATTACAGCTGTCTATATAGTTATCATCTGAGGGATAAGGGTAGAAGGTAGAAGAATCTATCAAACCCCACTGTGACATGCTTAAAAGAGAATTAACATTCATATTAATATTAATAACCTTAGATCACTGAAATTAAGTACAGGCCATGCCACAAAACATAGCAATAAATTTCTTGTCTTAGTCACAATACATTTCCAAAGTATTTTCTCACTTTTTAAGCTAGGTCGGAGATTGATAATTTATGGACTACAGGCCAAATGTAGTCTGTTATCTATTTTTGTAGGCCCACAGACTACAAAGTAATTTTAAGTTGTTGAAAACAATCAAAAGTAAAATAATATTTCATGGCATGTGAAAATTATATGAAATTCAAATTTCAGTGTCCATAAATAGATATTCATTGGAGAACAGCCATGCTCATTTATTTATGTATTGTCCATGACTGCTTTCACTCTACAACGGCAGAGTTGAATCATTGCAACGGAGATCATATGGCCTGCAAAGCCTCAAATATTTACTCTCTAGTCCTTTACATAAAAAAAGTAAAAGCTTGCAGACCTCTAAATTGAATTATTTACTCTTTAGGGTCAGATACCATACTTTGTACATTTCTAACATCACCCAGATTGAAGAAAACATAAAAGGTGCTCAAGGATAATTCACTGTTGCTCACTCCCCATGCATGACTGCCAATTCAAAACAGGCATAAGCTTTACTGGCAAAATGAATATTGTGACCCAGAGGGATTTTGCAGCATGTGAGCAGGGCTCCTGATGTTCAGGACAGAGTGGTTGCACATTGAGCACATGTTCCGTATAATTAATTATTCTACTTACTCTACCTTCATTCTACATACTTCATTCTACATATGGAGGCAGTTTAGCTTGAAAGAGAGATGATAATAAAAAAGAAACACACACACATACAGCACAATAGAAAATAATAATAATATGTACAAGAAAAGACAAAGACATGGAAACAAGAGTAATTTCTAAAATAAAATGATTACCTACTGTGTGACAAACACATATTAAAATCTATTAATTTTTTTCTTGGCCAGGCAAGTTGGCTCACGCCTGTAATCCCAGCACTTTGGGAAGCTGAGATAGGAGGATCACTTGAGCGCAGGTGTTTGAGGCCAGTCTGGGCAACATGGTGAGACCTCATCTCTACAAAAAACAAATATGAAAATATTAGCCAAGCAGAGTGCCGTTCACCTGTGTTCCCATCTGCTTGGGAGGCTGAGGCAGGAAGATCACTTGAGCCCAGGAGATCAATGCTGCAGTGGGCGGTGTTTGCACCACTGCACTCCAGCCTGGGCAACAGAGGGAGAATTTGTCTCAAAAAATATATGTATGTTTTTTCTTGAATGTTCACAATAATCCTTTAAAGTGGCTTTATTACTGTTACCATTTTATTGATGAAGAAAGAGATTTATTTTGGTTAAGTGATTTCTACAAGGTCTTAATAGTTGGGAAAACTACATTAGAATTCAAATTTGACTCTTCCTCAGTAGGTATCTCTTATGAACTGAAATGTGTCCTCCCTCACTTAAAATTTAGATGTTGAAGTTCTAACCTCCAATGCGTCAGAATGTGACTATAGTTGGAAATAGAATCTTTAAAGAGACAATTCAGTTAAAATGAGGTCATTAAGATGGGTCTTATTCCAATAAAATTGGTGTTCTTACAAGAAGAAGAATTTGGTGTCAGCCATGTCCAGAGAAAAGTTGGTATGAAGACACAAGGAGAAGGTGCAAACATGTGCAAACCCAGTGAAGCCTCAAAATAAACCAATCCTGCCAACATTTGATATTAGACTTTTGTCTTCCGGAACTGTGGAAAAATCAATGCCTGCTGTTTAAGCCACACAATCTTAGATTCTTTATTATGGCAGACATAGCAAGTTAATATGTTATCTTAAAAATTTTAAGAGAACTGTGATTTACCTAAGACTGAATATCTGCAATTAAGACTATTAATGAAAATAATTTGATGTACGATGAAGCGCTCATGTTCCAAACTTACCTTTAAATTTTTATCTATATATTTGAGGCCCTGCCACCTGAGAAGGATCGCTCTAGGTATTCCGGATGTGTTGATGAACAAGTGAGACACAGTCTCTGACCTCACGAAGCTTGCATTCCAGGGAGACAGTCAAGAAATGTATAAACCAGTAACTAAAAGTGATGACATATTGCACATAACCTGCAGGGAAAATAAAGAAAGCAAGCATAATTCTTAAATGTTGAAATAAAGAGAGGACTGGGCGTGATGGCTCATGCCTGTAATCCCAGAACTTTGGGAGGCCGAGGTGAGTGGACTATTTGAGGTCAGGAGTTTGAGACCAGCCTGGCCAACATGGTGAAACCCTGTCTCTACTAAAAATACAAAAATCAGCTGGGTAGGAGTGGCATGCCCCTGTAATCCCAGCTACTTGAGGGAGGCTGAGGCAGGACAATTTCTTGAGCCTGGGAGGTAGAGGTTGTGGTGAGTTGAGATCATGCTACTGCCCTCCAGTCTGGATGACAGAGTGAGACAGAGTGAGAACCTGTCACAAAAAAAAAAAAAAGAGAGAGAGAGAGAATTAGCTTTGGCTTGTAGAGAGATGATTAAACATTCTGTTTGATATATATTTAAAGTTTTTATAGTAAATACACCTGCAGAGATATGAAGTGGTCGACAGGGTATACAAGTATGGAGATCAAAAGAGAAGGTGGAGCTGGAGATAAGATGCAAGGTTGGTTCAAGCTATCGGCCTGGAAAAGGTTACACAAAGAGAAATTGTAGCTTGGAAAGAAAAAAAGAGGGCTTAAAGGAAGCCTAGAGAAATCCAGCATTGAAAACCAGCACAAATTCATGAAAAGAAGTGGCCAGTGAGTTTACAAAGACATTCCAAAGAGTGTGGTGTTACAGCAGCTTAGAGAGATGGTCTACTGAGAAGGAAGGAATGGACAACAGAGTGGAGATCACTTGACATTTGAAGGAACAATTTCAGTGACATTGAGAGGTGCATTGACAACCATTGTCGATGGGTTGAGAAGAGGACTTAAGTACAAGAGTAGGTTCAACAAGTAGAAAATTCTTCTAAGGTGTTTCAATGAGAAAGAGAATAGAGAAAATGAACACAAGCTGATGGCTGGTGAGCCCTGTGAGGCCATTTTTAAAAATATAGAAAGATATTAAAACATTTTTGTTGATTGTTTGCTTTACTGTTGGGAATAATTGAGAGGTAAGAAAATCTTAATGATGGAGAGAGAGAGGGCCTAATTGTAGAGCCAGGGCAATCAATAAATGAGAGTCAATGAGGTTCTTCAAACCACATATGAAGAAGCTGGTCTTCGATAACAGCAGGCATCTCTATGTAACAGGAGGAAAGACAAGACTATCTAGGTACAGATACAGATACATGAGTGAATTGGTTGTGGAAAGATAAGATCAATTCTTACGATAAATATTTTCGATAACATTTTATTATAATCTTCAGGGTAGAGTAAGGGGGTGTGTTGTGTTTGGAAAGAGAGAAGCTGTATGGAAATGGTAATTTAAGAGCTTGGAGATATGTGCTGAAATCTCTATGTGTGCTGAATGCCCAACTGAGATTGCAAATACAAATTTTAAGTGAGATCAGTTCACACAATCGAAGGATTTTTTCTTCGGTCATAGACAGCTGCTGAGACTGGTGGATAAATGGTTGGATTTAACCATAGTTGGGGTTTTGCCAGCAACGAGGTCAGTGGGTGAAGAGGACAAAAAAGACCAGGGCCTTAGAAAGACGCTGGCTATAGTGCTGCATAGTCACCAAGGAATCTAAGGAATCTTGGGTGCATGAGGAGGCCTGTGAGGACAGGGTGTGGAGGAAGGTAAAGGTAAAAATGGATTTGGAGAGGAAAAACATAGAGTCAATTATTGGAGGCCTGTGAAAGATTGAAAGGTAGCTGGAATGGAATTACTTCAGTAAGTAAACGAGAAAGAATGTGGAAGTAACGCGGGATGTTTAAAACGCAGATTTTTGGTTGGGTGTAGTGTCTCATACCTATAATCCCAGCACTCTGGGAGGTCAAGTGGGGATGAAGGCTTGAGGCCAGGAGTTCAAGGTTAGCCTGGGCAACATAGCGAGGCCTTATCATTACTAAAAATAAAAACAAAAATTAGCTGGGTGTGGTGGTATGCCTATAGTCCCAGCTGCTCAGGAGGCTGAGACAGGAGGATCACTTGAGCCCAGGAGGTTGACACTGCAGTGAGCCTTATGGTGCCACCAAACTCCAGCCTGGGGAACAGAGCGAGATGCTGTCTCAAAAATATAAATAAATAAAATAAAAATAAAATGCAGATTTTTGATGTGGGAATTAAAGAGATGAAGACAAGATCCAGGAGTTGAGCAGATCAAAGATTTTAGACGGATCCATGTTGAATTTCCACCGACGATGACTGGAGTAGCAGTGAAGGAATCAGTGAACCAAGTGCTAACGGCGATGATCAAGGAGAGTATTGCTATGCATTTTCCCTTAAAATGCTAAAAAGTGAGGGATTCTTTATACTTTAATAAGGCACTGTCTTTGTCTTTTCTGGAAACTGTGGGCTAATAACTTAGCTTTCAGAGATAAATAACTTCTCTCTGTTTATCACACCATAGAACCGTTCACTTGAGCTATTAATGGAGAGTGACTGTGCATGTGGTAACAGAAGGCCTGAAAGAACATTGATAAAACCTGAGAAATATTAGCACATACACACATCTATGGATCATTCCAACTGCTCAGTGGATGTAACAATATTAGACTATTGCTCAGAAATAATCTAGTGTTTGCACGTTATTTGGAAAATTTTGTTTTCTAATTTATAACAGAAGTTCAAGCAGTGGAGTTTAAAAAATTAAAATCATTTCAGCCTAGAACATAAAGTTCTCCTAAATGGACATTTTAGAATAGTGTTCAGGAAGCGAAAAAATATCTATATAATGCAGTTAATTTAGTTTATCAAGGAAGTTGAGAAAGCAGATTAGAACACATCTTACTTTGACGTGTACATTAAATCACTTATTAACGGTTTATTCTTTGGTCTAAATATGTGTAGCAGAATAATATGAAGGTAGGCCCAGACATAAAACTAGCAGTAATGTGAAAAACTGTCATGAAAGTTTAAATATGTAAAACTGGATTGTGTATACTGTTATATAACATTTTATCTATTAAAGGACTATAGAAGACTTGGATAGAACATATTTAGAAAAAAATTATTTCCTGATTGGCATAAGTATTGATTTGACTTACAATATATTGCTATATTGACAGGTGACTGATTTTTTTAAACAACCAGCAAAGAAACTTACATATTCCCTTTATAAAGCTCAGCTTGTTTAAAATAGGAGCATATTCTTAAAGTCCCAATAAATGGAGCCTTTCTGTGTAACTGACCAGATTGTTCAATCATAAAATTGTAATATAAGCAGTAAGTTTGCCATCTATTGGTGAAACAAACACAGTGTAAGCATACCAGAAAAGTCGCACTCTAAAGGCAAGTTATATAAGCTTTTTTTGTTTGTTTGTTATGTAAGGTAACATTTCACCATATCAAAATATTCCAATTTATCCATGGAAAAATCAGTCTCATTGCTGCTATGACGTATTCCAGTCATAGAAAGGATACTAGATCTGGAATCAGTATACTATGGTTCTTTTCACAGCTTTTAATGTGAGTGTAACCTTGTACAAGTTGTTTAACTTCCTATGTCCCACTTTCATTCTATATAAAAATCAATTATAAGAGTAATAGCAGCAATTCATCAGTTCCTTTAAGTTCTAATATTTTATAAATTTTATAACATGAAAATATGAGTAGATGCAGATGTTGTCTCTTCAATGGACTTCAATTTTAATTTTCCTTTTAGGTAAGAGACATACATATTTTTCTGATGTAAACTGTAGAAGCCATTGTACACAAAGTCTCATTTTGAGGACCGTAGGAATTACTCAGTATATTGTAATTGAATGTATAAGTGAATGAGTAAAACACAAAATGAAATGTTTTATAATTTTATGATTCTATACATCCTTACTCTGTGGAATCATTAAATTTTATTAATCTGTGGCACAGGGTTTACTGATTGTCTAAGTTGGAAAACTTTTCTCTTTGGAGCAGTAACAAAAGTAGAAACAAAGAATGTATTTAAATTAAAGAAATTAAATCATTTATGTAAATGTGTTTTATATAAATACATAAAATAATCATTTTGGTTTTTTTCATGTTTAAGTGATAAAACAATTAAAATTTCTCTTTGAACAATATTGTAAATAAAAATGAATTACCATTTTCCTAATCCATTTGAAAACTAATATTTTTAAGAAATGATGATGTCTTGTGTTGAGTATTACAGGGAAGCCAACTGAAGGCAGGTAAATGGTACAAGTTTTTACGACATGGTTAAGATGCTTTCATTATTCTGGGATTTACTCTTAAAACATAATCAGAAATATGTAATATGTATATCCAGTATTATTTGAAACATTGCATTTTTCTTAACAACTAAATATAACAGTAGGTGAATGGCTATTCTAAATTAGTTATAGCTCCAAAGAACATAGACAGAATATAGAAATTCAGGCAATATGGTCATAATATTTATGGTAACTTCATCAGTCATCACAGCTGATATCTTTGGTAGCAAGAAAAAAAATGTTTAAATGTCAGAGTTCCTAAATTAGAAACAAAAATAGGAAAGCTACATTAAAATAAAAGCAACCTATAATTTCATATCTGAATATCTTTAACATAGGATAATATTATGCTAATGAATTTTAATTAGCAAGTTAACATTCATTAACCTTTTATTACACCTTTGTTGGGAAGTTATTGTAAATCCTACACAATTAAGGTCTGTACGGATCGCTCACTGTTCTGAAATATACATCTTTCTAGAAAGTAATAATATTCACTTTATTAAAGTGCAATAACACAAGGTAGATGAAGGTAAAACATGCAGAACCTTTTTCTTTAAAAAAAAATCAAATATATTTCAAACAGAAAATAAAAAGACAAGGAAATGTGTCCATTGTAGAATTATTTTTCTACCTTTAGCAGTAAAATTTTTTTATTTTAATGTGAGTCAAAATGTTAGCTACTTAACAATGAGGATCATTATGATATGTGCTTTTCTTGGAGGACAAAAGGATGGAGTTTATGGGTGAAGGTGACAACATTTGCGAGACTCTTAAGTCTTCACACATGTTTCAGTCATCAAACTAAGCCTGAGGCATAAACAAGTGTAATCTTTGAATCTATGTATTTTATTCATTCTTTTATGTCAAAAATTATTTCACCACAAATTCTGAACAATTTACCATAAAACTAGAACTTCAGGGATGTGCTGGCGCTATCAGTTTGAGAGTCTGTTTTATAATGAGAAGAAAATAAGAGGTGAAAAGCAATATAACCTTAGCAACTAAAGTTTTCCCAAGACCCCACTATATTCTGTATAAGTGTCTAACCTCAGGATCTGAGGTCTGGAAATTCACTTATTTCTTCAGCAAGACTAATTTATTTGGCACCTATTTGCAATGTTAAATTGATTATTTTATTTTCCATTGAGCTCACTATGGATATTGTTTCAGCATATGGGAACATATGGAGTAATAGATAAATAAGTTGCAAAACAAAAACTATTTGCTTCAATGAATAGAAACAGATTTCCATTTACTTGCACAGTGTCAAATACAGATACGTAATTTGACTTTGAAATTATACTGCATCAATTACATAATCTTTAAAGTTTTTAAATTATTAGCACAATCAGAAGCTCTTGTTTCTTCTAGAGCCTGGCATGAAAATGTCTACTGAGACAACAAATGTGGAATCTTCCTCAAAATAGACTTTTTAAAAATCGTATTTTTGAAAACTCACCACAGGATCTTCAAATGTTTTTATTCATGTCACTTAATAAATACACTGAGAAAATTATACCATGAAGCAAATTTGAAAGGAAGTATGCACAGATGTCATATGTCAAAATACTGTTCCATATATGGAAAAAAAATGCTCTTAGTCTCTTTGTACCTGCATCAAACTATCAGAACAAACTATATAATTAACTATGTATCTTATTTGCTTTATTAAATATTTTCTCATCAGTTTCAGGTTTTTAAAAATGATACCTGAGATGCTTGAGAGGCATTTGCTCTTTAAATTCCCTGGTTTCCAGTGCTCTCTAATCTTTTGAATAAATTAATTTTGAGGCAAATTTATTATGCTGCTGTTTTCCTTCTGGTTTTTTAAAAGCCTTAGATAAGTAGTTCGGCTACCCTTTATAAAGTTATATAAACATGAACCACATTTTCCACTACTTGCAGGCAATCTGGGGAAGATTCTCCACCCTTGACTAACTCTTGCTTATATGCAGAGTCACAAGCTGATCTCTGAGTGCATGCTTCTCCAGCTGCTCATTTGTTACCTGGGTTTGTGATTTATCTCAAGAAGCAGTTGAGGATGGAGGAAGGAACGATCATAGTGAGTGTAAATATGAATTAATGCCAAGAGATGAAAAAGCAATGGGAATAAGAAAACTTGGAATATACTAGGGGAGATACCCACTGTTTTTCATTATTTCATGTCAAATGGAAATCTGACGGAATCTGAGAGCAATTTTATTAGGTTAATTTCCAAATACAATTTTGGAGTAAAGAAGTAGAAATTCGTAGAAAAGGAGTATAGTAAAGAGGACACACTAAATGTGAAGATTCCTAAAGTCAGGATTTAAGTTCATTAACACCCTGACTGTAAAAGGCAAAGTTCATAAAAAAGTAGAAATGTAGACTATGCAGCGTCTGTCTTTAATAAATAATAAAGAAAAAGAGTATATTATTCTAGCTGGGGAGTTTAACTTTGATTACTTGGAAGATCATGCAAAGATTCTTTTAATAATCAATTTGATATTTCCCAGAGAAACAGGAAGTACCAAGGCAGTAAACAACCAGGGTCTGTAAAGAATAAATTGGCACTTTGGGAGGCTGAGACCGGCGGATCACGAGGTCAGGAGATCGAGACCACCCTGGCTAACACAGTGAAACCCCATCTCTACTAAAAAATACAAAAAACTGGCCGGACGTGGTGGCTCACGCCTGTAATCCCAGCACTTTGGGAGGCCGAGGCAGGTGGATCACCTGAGGTCGGGAGTTCGAGACCAGCCTGACCAACATGGAGAAACCCTGTCTCTACTAAAAATACAAAATTAGCTGGGCATGGTGGCACATGCCTATAATCCCAGCTACTAGGGAGGCTGAGGCAGGAGAATTGCTTGAACCTGGGAGGCGGAGGTTGTGGTGAGCCGAGATCATGCCATTGCACTCTAGCCTGGGCAACAAGAGTGAAACTCTGCCTCAAAAA
>NC_037669.1:10815522-10937760 GCF_003255815.1 Theropithecus gelada | reverse complement strand
GGGAGGCAGAGCTTGCAGTGAGCTGAGATCGCGCCACTTACTCCAGCCTGGGCGACAGAGTGAGACTCCGTCTCAAAAAAAAAAAAAGAATAAATTGGGCTCAAATAACTTTATTGTCTTTGTGATAGAATAGCAAGCTTCAAGATAATAATAATAATAAAAATCAGTGGCAATATTTTCAATTTCACAACAGATCTACTCTCTATCCAAAGGGGCATTCTAGTATAACTAAAGCCCAAAAATGAACCTGCGGGATACAAATGCCACATTCCATGGGCTCCAGTCTAGTAGCATTGCTACCACGAAGAATGAGATTACATCACATAAAATCTGTGAGTTTGTACTTAAATGTGATCAAAGGAACTGATTACCTTCCTGATGATTAGTGGGACATTTTAAGAATGTATAAAGTAATATTTACAACAGTTCACAACACCATAGTTAGGAGATAATGTCAGCAGCCAAAGAAGTTATGATGGAATTAATCAGTGAGAAATGACACTTACGTGTTAAAGTTCTGTTTGGGCTTTATTTATTCCAATTAAAATGGAAAAAAAAAAAGACAAAGGAATTTTTTTTTCTGTGAAAATGGAGTTTGCTGTAAGATTCTCTAGTGGTGCTAGACCTAGAACTGTATGGGACACAGAAATAGTTGAAATTTGAAATATTAATTTGATGGACTAAAAAGCATTTAGAAGCATACCTTTCACTTCCTGATCCTTAGAAACATTCAGTTATGTTATTAGGGTGAACATGGTCTTGAATACCTCTTTTTACAAGTCCAGGGTTCAAAATGTGATCACAGCCACTGTTTGAATTACCTTTTCTCATATACTTTTGTAAAAGAAAGGGAATAGACAGCAATTATTTCTAAAATTATTTGTATCTGTGAAAAGAGTATGGTTCCCTTTATCTCTGGAAGATCATCCAGGCTTACTAAAGAGTGAGCAGTAATCCTGAAGGTTTAATCTGAATATCGTAATAATACTATTTAGAAATTCATAATTCCTTGAAACTTTCCTCTGCTAAATTTTGTATATGCGTTATAAATGTACTAATTTTTAATATATACAGAATCACAATTTTATTTTAATGGAGAAAGAAACATCCTAAGTATAACAGTGGTTCTCTGAATTTGTAATGTAATGCCTCTACCACACTTAAGCCTTTAGTAAAAGAAATGAGATGTGCTAGTGGTAACAATCACTGGAGGAAAGAAGCTATTTTCATTTATTTCCTAGAGGGCAGGGATACTTAATATTCTGTAATGCATAGGACAGTTCCTTTCAACAAAGCATTGTTCTTCCTTATATCTAATAGTGTCTGTGTTGCAAAAGACTAAAACAACGTCCTAACCAATGTTCATATTTAAAAATGTGCAAGTTTTTCCTTTTGCCTCATGACAGATATCAAATAAATGACAAGGACTACAAAGTTTCTAGAAGGCTAATCTTTCATGGCCAAGCCAGCTAAGTAACAGTAAATATAATAAATAACAACCAGACAAAATTGCCTGATGTTTAAGAGATGCTGGGCTTGAGCCTGGTAACCTTTCATACACTGCCTCAAGTGTTCTTTGAAGAGGAAGAAAAGAAATGGTTGAACAGTGTGTCTTAGAGCTGTTCTTATAGGCATGTATACTAATCCTCTTCAGAAAACACTTTGCATTGATTACGTAGAAAAATCTTCTTGGACAGAAGCCATACAAACTCTCAATACTGAAGAGAATATGGTAGAAAATAAAGACAAAAGTGAAGCTTGTTATTCTATCACAAAGAGAATAAAGTTATTTGGGCCCAATTTATTCTTTACAGACCTTGGTTGTTTACTGCATTGGTGCTTCCTGTTTCTCTGGGAAATATCAAATTGATTATTAAAAGAATCTTTACATGATCTTCCAAGTAATCAAAATTAAGCTGTTCAACTAGAGTAATATATTCTTTTTCTTTATTATTTATTAAAGAGAGGTGCTGCATAGTCTACATTTCTACTTTTTAAAAATTACATATAGTATGATATGAGAGGATAGAAATGATGTAAAGGTAGAATGTATAGTAAAGAGAAGAGCAGAGTGAAAAGATTTGGAAAATTCACAACCTGGTCACATAAAGAGTGAAAAGGCATCTTTAAG
The DNA here is from genome assembly GCF_003255815.1 of Theropithecus gelada. NCBI lineage: Eukaryota > Metazoa > Chordata > Mammalia > Primates > Cercopithecidae > Theropithecus > Theropithecus gelada. Next base: position 10,935,629 of record NC_037669.1, on the reverse strand, counting down.
AGAGTAAATTAAGGGTTTGGCCAAAAATCTGTTTGCTCGAAAAATTAGTACCCACAGAATCCTGAAACACATTTCAGAGATCTTTGAGGCAAGCTAAGACCTTGAGGGCCAGGTTTCTAGAGAGGTACTTGCAGGATCTCAGCCATTGCTGCCCGCTGCTGCCTCCAGTGTCTGATCCCTGCATCCAGGCACAGTGCTCTTCTGCTGTCCCATCTTTGCCTTGAGCAGAGTAGAAGTACTAAGCTTTGGCAACATTCATGCCGTGCTAACTCTGCAAGCCAACAGAGTTCCTGAGCTGTGGGGTATGGCTTCTTCCACCTAAATTTTAAAGGATGTTGCCTACAGCCTAGGGGTTCAGGCACAGACTTGCCATAAGGATGGAGCAACTGCAGAGAGTCCCTAGTAGGACAATGTCCAGCAGAAATGTGCGATTGAATCTGCCACAGAGAGCCTCCACCAGGGCAATGCTTAGTGAATCCATGGGAGCAAGGCCACTTCATAGACTCCAGAACTGTTGAGCTGCCATCATGCAACACCAACTTCGGAGAGCTGAAGGCATGAGACTCCAACCTGTGAGAGCTGCTATGTGGGCCAAGCCAAGTAAAGCCATATGAGTAAGGCTCTCTGAGGCCCCAGTGAAACCAAGCGGTGGCACATAGAGTAAACAATTTTTCTAGAGTCTTACGATTTAATGTTGTGTGTCCTGTTTGGTTTTGGACTTACTTGGGCCATATTATATCTTTCCTTTTGCTTATTCCTGCCTTTGGGAATGGGAATATTTATCCTATGCCTGTTCTACTTTGTATTTTGGAGGCAGATAACTTGTTTTGATTTCACAGTCTCATAGTTGGAAGGGAACTTGCCTTAGGATTAATCGTGCCTTGGTTACCACTGATATCTGAGTTAGATGAGACTCTGGACTTTGGACTTTTAAGTTGATTCAGAATGAGTTAAGACTTTGGGGCTATTGGAATGGAATAAATGTATCTTGCTTGTGAGAACATGAGTTTTAGGGCAGTCATGCAATGCAATGGTTTGAGTGTGTACCTCAGAAAGCATGTGTTGGAAACTTAATCTCCAATGTAACAGTATTGGGTGGTGGGGCCTAATGAGAAGTGATTAAGCCATAAGGACTTTGTCTTCATGAATAAGTTAATGCCAATGTGAGTGTGTGTATTATCACAGGGGTGGGTGCATTGTAAAAAGGAAAGTTTGGTCTCCTTTTCTCTTCTCTCTCTCTCATCCTCTCTCTCACTTTGACCCACTCTTATCCTTTTGCCTTCCATTGTGAGATGACATATTTTCTTTATAAATTATCCAGGCTTAGGTATTCTGTTATAGCAGCACAAAACAGACTAAGGCAAGCTCTAAATTTCCTGTGGACTAGGACTTTATTCTGTAATTCCTTAACATCCCCACCAACATTTAGAGGACTTAAAAGCAGATTGTGAATATTTTATGAGTTACATGACTCCTAACTTGCTAGATTCTCAAAATAAAATTAGATAATCCATTATAAAGTTTCTATTTTTTAAATAAGCACATTATATTGTTTTTGTAACATTATGAAAGGCTTCGTTTTCGATGGGATTTAAACTTTCCTTGAAAGATAAGAGATACATATAAGATAATAAATGTACAAAATATAATAGAGAAATAAAAGAAAATATTTAGGGACAATATTTATCATATTTGTTGTATATGAAAGTAAAATGAAGATCCAACTGTTGAACGATCAATTATGCATGACACTGAGAGCATCTGGGGCCACTAGCAGTGTATTGTCTTGCAATGGTTTGTGTTGTATGAAAATATTTTAATGGGATGACATAGAATGTGTAGGAAAAAAAAAATTTTCTTTCTTCTCAACATTGGTTAGAGTCTTAGTAAACCCCTGTGTATAGTATCATATTCTATTAATATTAGCAGATGTGGAATGTACCAAGAACAGCAAATAAAATGCTTCAAATAGAACATAACTGATGCTAAAAGCATATTTTTCCAATGTGATGGTTTTATCAATGCAAAAGAGAGTAGGATGTTTCTCAAATACAGAATATTTTTAAATGGTAAGTTTGTAGTTGTTAAGTTCTAGTTAACTTCAAGAATCCAGAAAACCAGGCACATATTTAAAGTTTAGTAGGACAGTAATATCAACTAGTGTCTTTAGTTGGTGATTTTCTTTCTCCTTACTTACTTTATAGCTCTCAACGTCCATTATATCTAGGGAAAATGAGGTTGTGTTTTATGTTTTTTTTTTTTTTTTTCATGAAAGTAACATCCTGGATAGATTTTTTTAAGGGAAAAAAATTAGATTTTATGTGTGTGTGTATGATATGTATGTATATATCACTTTTCCTTTGCGATGAAATAATTAGTAAGCAATTAGTAAGAACTAGTAAGGAACTAATCTATTTAGCTGTTGGCAAATTGATATGTGGTAAGGATTTCCTAGGACAATTATATGAGTGAGCTAAAAAAAAAATCAAGGGAAAAAATTCAAAATATTAGGAAAAATATATACTATATATCAAGGTTAATATATTGAAAAATATTCCCCCATTGATTTGTGCAGCAAAACTGCAGGCAATTTTAGCCTACAGGTGACATGGTAAATGCAATTTTTGTTGTTGAGCTTTTTGAGATTGTTATCTTACCACATTTAGCATAAAATCCGTTTAAGCTCTTAGGATAATGTCTGGCATATTATAAGAGATGAATCTGTGTTGGTGATGTCATCACCATCACTGTTGTTATACTTCATAATTGGTGGATTGCTAAGTAATCTGGCACATCTGAGAAATGGACCTGTTGTTGGACACTTGAACTCCACTTCTGAATAAGAAGATGGCAGTTAACACATATTTGGGAAGTCTGTTCTTAATGATTACCACTGGGCAGAAAACAATCTCAAGGCAGAGTGATGTGTTCAGTCATAATCTGCCAAAGAGTAACCTGGATCTTGCTTTTAATTTTGGGGCCTGGGGAGGGGAATTCCAATTTAGCCTGGAAATTAGAGGCTACTGAAACTACCTATAGGTGATGGTTTTTATCCAGCTGGTCACTCCTAGCCTGAATAGACATAGTAGGAGTTACTGAAAGTCAGAATCTCTGGAAAATGTTGAAGGTTCAAGCCAGGTGCCTGTAGTGATCTTGGTGTGGCTAATAAGCTTCTGATAATATTTATCATTTTGATTTTTCTGAAGTTAGGTAACAAGAAAGTAATCAAATAATCCACAAATATTTATTAAATGCCTATATAAGAATGTCTAGACATTTAAAATGTTTCAGATACTGTCTCCATCCATAAAGTGTTTATCCTCATTCGATGAGAAAAATACTTTGAAAATATTTATTTTTAAAATATGTTACTAGTCACATTAAAGGTATAGCAGAGAAAGTAAAATCTCGTAAGACTTCAAAATGTTGCCTATATACTGTGTGCTATCATAATTGAAAACAGGTTTTAGAGTTTTGTAAGCACAGCTATGAAAATAATTTACCAACCTGAAGTGAGCATATCAGTCACAGAATTAAAGACTTAACGAGTTAAACTTATTTATTTATTTATTTATTTTTGTTGCTTGGGATTGTAGATATTTTAGCAAATAATAACATGTTTTAGAAAATGTAGAAATGGCTGGGCGCAGTGGCTCGCACCTGTAATCCCAGCACTTTGGGAGGCCAAGGCGGGAGAATCACGAGGTCAGGAGATGGAGACCATTCTGGCTAACACGGTGAAACCCCGTCTCTACTAAAAATACAAAAAAATTAGCCGGGCGTGGTGACGGGAGCCTGTAGTCCTCGTTACTGGGGAGGCTGAGGCAGGAGACTGGCCTGAACCCGGGAGGCGGAGCTTGCAGTGAGCCGAAATCGGTCCACTGCACTCCAGTCTGGGCGACAGAGCGAGACTCCGTCTCAAAATACAATAAAATAAAATAAAATAAAATAAAATAAAATGTAGAAATGAATTCCAAATTTCTGCCCAGCAGCTCCGCAATGAGAATCTTCCTTATGTGTAGCCGGCTTTATTTATGCTAAATCAATGCTCCAATGTTTTTTAAAAAATTCCCAAGGAGTTCAGAAAACCAGAACAGTCCCTATCCCTTTGCCCCACCAGGTAATTCTAAATCATAACTTTCTGATTCTTTGAGATCTTATCCCTGTTTTCCAACTCATCCATTCAAACAACAAATGAGGAGAGGTGGAAAGGGAATGAGGGAAGATAAATAATAGGTGATAAATTTGGGGAGGAAAAGTAAGAAAAGAAAAGACCAATCAGGTAGGATGGAATGGAGGAACACTGTAAAAATTCAACCTGAAAGTAAACAAGTAAGCTCATAATACTCTAATATTAAGTAAAAAAATTCTATCCATAAACCTATTATGTACCCACAAAAATTAAAAATTTAAAAATTTAAAAAAAATTCCTTTTGAGCTTCTCTAAACCTGGCAACTAAGAAAAAAAAAAAAATCAATTACATATTAATGAAGTCTTTCTCCTCTCGTTCATTAGCATTTTAGGTCACTAAACTCTTTTCACTTATTAATTGGCATCAGTATGTTGATTTACTAAGGATCACAGAGTATATACTCTGTGGAAGCAAAACTGGATCTGACATTTGCTAGCTCAGCCTGCTGCTTTCACATATTTTTTGTTACAAAAAAAAATCTGTCTCTCTTTGCTAGAGTAAAGACGAAGAACTATCAGAGAAAATATGTTGTTATTTTACCAAATTCATCAACTATAGAAGTAGAAGCATTTCTTCAAATACCAGTAGCTGTTTAGAACTTTTGATTAATCAGTAACCCTACAAAAATAATATGAATATGAATAAAGATAATTTGGAAGACACCAATGAGTAGCAAATTATATTTATTATAAAATATAGCAATTTAAATACCATCATATATGTAATGATATAAAAGTAAAATGTTAGAGTTTATGAATATAATAATAGTTATACTGAATTATTCTTAGCTAGAAAAATTTTAAATTAAGACTTAACACAAAAGAAAATGTGAATGTAGGATTTCGTAGGGTTAGTTTACATTTTGCTTTTTCCTAAAATATTATTCTATATAGGGTATAAAACTTGCTAGTACATACACACTCATGTACATGCATAGCATTTACATCTCAGAAATGTATTATATATTATGTATATGTATATATCACAAATAAAGAATAAAATATTTCCTGTTAAAATGTGTTTGGTAAAAATCTTTATAAAACGTGTTTTCATAATAACTAAAAGCATACTGAAACTGACCCTAATTTTATATATAAAATGTAATTCAAGAAAGACTTTTAAGTGCATTATATACACGTTTTAAGGAGAGTATGTAATGGAAATTTTCTGATCTTTGTCTGCCACCTAGTGGTGTACTCGACAGTGTCTTTTTTAAAAGGCTAGTGTAAAACTCACTGAATTGGAATTTACATATTGGAATTACAGACCCAGTCATTTAATGCTTATGAAGCTATGAGTAAACAGAAACAGAAATTCAGTGTATGTCTTGTATGGTATTCATATATTACCGTGTCAATTACAAGGTTTTCCAAGGCTTGCTTTGCTATTTACAAAATGTAAAACTTCAAGATTAGAACGAACAGGATAGAGCTGTTGCCGTAAGGCATAATCTTCGAAATCAGGTTCCAAAGGAGCTAACTGTCAAAAGTTACGTGAAGTTTTAAAAGTCTAACTAGCTATCATGTACTGTTGAAGTACTTGTAATTGTGTAGGAGTTTCTGAAGCACTTGTATGTACACTGGTTCATTTAACTATGTCACATAACAAATTAAAATGTATATGAAATATTTGTTGTCTTAATGCTAACTTTATAAATTAATTACCTATAAAAGCAAAAAGATATATTGAAGTTATTCGGATAGAATAATTAGACAAACAAAAATAATTATCGGTTGTACATTCATGCTCTTCTGTGTGGTAGAGAGTCTATTTTCTTGAATGAAGGAGAGGTGGTGAGAGCAGATATATGTAGGTTCAAAATAAATGACAAATAGAGAAAGCCATACATTTCTAAAATAAAACACTCAAAATGAAAAGTTCAGGTGTGTATTATTTAAAATGCTCATTATACTCAAGGACAATATTGTTAAGTTAATATCTTTCCTTTGAAATGTTTGTTCAGTAAAAAGAGCTTGTCATGAGCCTCCCGCTGCCCCTTTCTTCGCCCACCTGCTGGGAGACGCACTTGCATTTGTGAGTGAAGGCTGGTGTATATTAAAAACTTACTGGGTCTTGGAAATTTCACCATGGCGTACCGTGGCCAGGGCCAGAAAGTGCAGAAGGTTATGGTGCAGCCCATCAACCTCATCTTCAGATACTTACAAAATAGATCGCGGATTCAGGTGTGGCTCTATGAGCAAGTGAATATGCGGATAGAAGGCTGTATCATTGGTTTTGATGAATATATGAACCTTGTATTAGACGATGCAGAAGAGATTCATTCTAAAACAAAGTCAAGAAAACAACTGGGTCGGATCATGCTGAAAGGAGATAATATTACTCTGCTACAAAGTGTCTCCAACTAGAAATGATCAATGAAGTGAGAAATTGTTGAGAAGAATACAGTTTGTTTTTAGATGTCCTTTGTCTAATATGAACATTTATTCATATTGTTTTGATTACCCTTGTGTTATACAAGATGGCAATAAATGCTGTGGGATTGTTTGTATTTAAAAAAAAAAAAAAACTTACTGGGTCTTTACAATTATCTGTAGCTAAGAGAAGTAACTTTTTCATATAGTGAGAATTGACTAATGCAAAGATTAAAATGTCCTGGGACCTGGACACAATTAATATTACATATTATAGAAAGGGAAGTGATTTATTATAAAAGGAACAAAAACATATGACTTCTTTGTCTTAAAATTAACATTAATAGAAAGGAAAGAATACCATTCTTTTCTTTGAGAAAGGTCAATTTACCTTTGAACCTGATTCTGTACTCTTAATCTGGGAAATGACTATTCTATAAGATTAGCATTCATAATTAATTTCTAACCCTGTTACATTGTTACAGGATCACTGGAGTGTCATTTTTCTGGTCAGGAACCTCTGTGGCTGGTGGCGCTCTTGCCCTAGTTTTGCTCGGACCTACTGGGTTTGTTTAACCTGCTCAGCCTGTCAGTCTTCACTCAACTCACGCTACCAGCCTGGGTCCCATACCTGCCAAGGGTGAGTCAGGCATGGAACAGCAAAGGGTGTGTAAATGAACATGGGGTCTAGCCACTGAGCAGAGTCAGATGTGCCAGTTACCACAGCGGGACAGGCAGCTCCAGGTGCTGGCATGAGTGCTGGCTCTCTGTAAAGCTGTGGCTGAGCAAGACACACTGCAAGCAGCTTCCACATTGCACTGGGAAACATGGTTGCACCTTGAAGCTTGGAGATGCCAGGAACTGCAGAGCCCCAAAGAGAGAGTCACAGTCCTGGCTCGAGAGGCTTCCAGGTCTGGGATTTCTGAAGGGCCACAGTTCTTTACTCTTCAACTGCAGTGTGTCGAGCAAGGAGCATGTTTCAGCCCTGTTTGTGTTACAGCTCTTTCAGCCCCACCATTTGACAGGTCCAGAGTTCTTGTCCTACCACCATGAAGAATGAGATATGGAGACAAGTGGAGAGTATGAGCAAGATAAATAGGAGTTTTATTGAGTGACAGAACAGCTAAGTCTCCTGCAGGGGACAGCTCCTTTCCACAGGCATGCAGCCAGTGTCCAGATGAGTGTTCAGCTCCTAGCAGAGAGGAGACCCTGGAGTGGGAAGCTCCTCCCTGCAGGAAGGTTGTCCCATCTTCCCAGCTTTCAGCAGAGAGGAGGTCACGGAGTGGATTGTTCCTCTCTGCAGCTGGTTGTTCTGATGTCTGTTCTGCTCTGGCTGAGCCTTAGGGTTTTATGGGCCTCAGATGGGAGGAAGTGTGTGCTGATTGATTGGTCCATGGGTGGCCATGGGTGGACCAGAAAAGGCACCACATGTACTTATTCCAGTCTGCACGACTGGCAACCTGGCCTCCAGCCTTTAGGCCCTCCCGGGCCTGAAGGTGGGGCCTCACTGGGGACCACCCCCTTCCACCCACGAGCCTGTCTGTCTCCTGCCACCATCTATGGTGCCCAGGTTGCTCATGCAAAGGGACATCTGTATGCCAGCACAGGGCTGTTCTTAGTCCCCCTTGGCCTCCCCACCATGCTTGTTGGTGCCCAAATTCCAGAGAGGCTCGAGGCAGCAGGGTCCTTGTGTCTCAGCATTGTACCAAGTGTGTGCATGCCTGGCCAGGCTGCAACAGTGCCCAGGCTTGGCCCACATTGCTCCAAGATTGGAGTAGATGCTGACAGTGAGGAGAAGCCAGACAGTGGGAGCAGGTACTTCCAAGCCTGCAAGGGCACGAGGGGTCTTCCTAAGACCCCAAGAGTGTAGGGATGCGGGAATGCACAGCCGTGGTTTCGGCAGCTCAGCTTCACCTGGGAGGATGGGGTACCTGCCTGCTCTGTGGAGCATTAGTCCAGACCAATGTGTTCCTGCTGCAGCCAGCATGATGGCAGTGGCTGCTTCAAACTGCTTGCCACTGCTGTCAGTATGACAGCCTGAAAGAAAAGCACAATTTTTATAAAACTGTCTACAAGAAAGGATGCAACACTTATTTTTATAGGAGATAATCTATTAAAATTTTGTGTGGAAACTGGTGCTTATGAGAATACAAAAGTTAAAATACAGATAAATTATTAGAATTATGAAATTATTAAATATTGTGCAATTGTTTTCCAAAGAATATAGTAAAACTATAATCACTAATAATATAGTAAAACTATAATCACTAATAAGGTCAAAATGAAAAGAAAAGAAGTATGAATTTGCTGTGTTCCACTTTATACTTCAAGCATAGAGTCTTTTTGGCACTAGGCTAGGCTCACTTCTGATGTAAGTAGGTATTTTATTCACAGATTTTAATTTATGTTGTAAAGGTATAGAATAATGTAGTCATTACAAATAGAAATTAATGCTATACAATATGCCATATGTTTATTTGAAATTATAACTGCCAGGTGTCTAAAACATGGTAGTTATTTCCAAAAGTATTTTTCACAGTTTATTTTCAAATTTGCATTCCTCTTTTATTGTATGTACTCAGTTTAAAAAATGTCATTCTCACCCAAGGCTCTTATAAATGAAGTGTGGTACAAACTTATTTGTTTTTTCTGATTAAAAAATATGTTTTTGACATAAAAATACACATGTACAAAAACAAGAGAAAAATAATACTTAAAAATACATTCTTATTAGGCCTATGTGTATATATAATATATATTTCAATGTATTTAAAACACATGTGTGTTTATATATGGTTTTATAACTAAGTTTGGAATCTAAACTGTATCAAAATTAATTTTATATCATTATTTTTTGCTTCAATAATATTTTATTGAGTGTAATATTTCATGCTATAGAGCTTCGTTCATATGCTTTTGGTAATCAACCATTATTGTTGAATATTCTCTATTAAAATCAATAAACAGCTCTGATTATTTTAGTCTATCCATTATAATTATTTTTAATACAAATGTCTAATATTTAAGTTAAATAACAAAGATGTATTATAGATATTGATATGTATTTGTATATTGTCCTCTAGACACTTATTTAAAACTCTGAGAAGCAATTGTTAACTACGTGTCAAAGCCTTAATATTTTACATCCTCTTATTATATATTTCTAGTCCTTTAAATCTGGCCAAAGAAAATCTCCAAAATGTATACAATGCTTTAAGCCTGAAATTTCAGTATCATTTATTACTTTGAAATATTAGAAATCATGTATATACTTTAAAATGTCATAATGCTTAAGTAAATTCTAGTAGAGTAGTTTTATGAGATATTATGTAGCTATTATTATAACAAAAAATCTATAATAATATGAATAATATAGATAATATAGCATTAAATGAAAATAATTACTTATAGCATGTTAACACATTTTTAAGAAACAATACAAGGATATTAGAATATATACCAAAATAACCCTAGGCATCTTTGAGTGGTAGGAATAGGGGCCATCTTTTCTTTTTCCTGCATTTCTTCTTATTTAAAAATAAACCTATGTTAATACATCAATAAACTATATAATTTTACTTTAAAACATTAATCGTGTATGTCTACCATTCCCCAAATTGGATCATTTGACTGCCAAATTATTTACTTAATAGCAAAATAAGATTCTAACCATTGACATTTATAATGGAAAAATCATAAATATGTTCTTCTGACAATTTCTCTTAAAATGTAAGAGAACTCGGCCGGGCGCGTTGGCTCTCGCCTGTAATCCCAGCACTTTGGGAGGCCGAGGCGGGCAGATCATGAGGTCAGAAGATCGAGACCATCCTGGCTAACACGGTGAAACCCCATCTCTACTAAGAATACAAAAACAACAACAACAAAAACAAAACAAAACAAAACAAATTAGACAGGCGAGGTGGCAGCGCCTGTGGTCCCAGCTACTCGGGACGCTGAGGCAGGAGAATGGCGGGAACCCGGGAGGCGGAGCTTGCAGTGAGCCGAGATGGCGCCGCTCACTCCAGCCTGGGCCACAGAGCGAGACTCTGTCTCAAACAAACAAACAAAAAAAAAGTAAGAGAACTCACATATGAACACACCCCAGAATATATTTTTCTTCCTTTCTAGTTCGTAAATGCTACATAGCTGTGATTGGCTACTGATATTTAAAAGGGGTAAATAGTCTTATCAGGTGCAGAGTAAGCAAGAAAAGCTACTTATAATTTGGAGCAGTACTGTCTAAACTAACCTAAGGAACTTTAAGGGAGACAGTTTTTATAAAGATTTATGGATTCTTAGTTGTGCCAAATAACTGCCAAAAAAGTGCAGTTTATACATATATAAGTAATGTAATTGCAAATTCAATGAAGGGACCAGTGTCAGAGTCATAGTATTATGAATACAGAAATGAATGAAAATTTTGAGAAAAATTAACGTTGTTGCTTTCTTTTTCAGTAGGTAAAATACCTCATTCAATTCATTCAATTAATGAATGGTAGAATTACAGTTACTATTATTTAGATCTTATTTATATTAAATATTACATTGTGATGAGGTTTTATAGTAAAAAATTATCAAAATATAGTGGACATATGTTTCTATAAAACAGTTCAAATCAAATCTTAAACAAATGAAGGCTCAAAATATAATTAAATCTCAATAACCTCTCCAATGAGAAATAATTTAAATGTTAAAAACACATAGAAGTCTTATTGTATAGTTGCTGTTTTTGAGATTTATTGTTCTTTGCTTTCTGCCTCCATGTCTTCTTTATTTTCTTCTCATAGTGGCTTGCAGCTAGCAGGAGATACTCCCTTGTAGTAATGTCATTTACCCCTGACTCTTGCTGTGCCTGTAGATTTTACAATCTAAGTCAATTCCACTCACAGTAGGGGCCATTGGCAAAGTACTTCAGTTCAGAGCAGCAAATTGGTTAAACTCTCATTTTGGGTGTCCAAGGGATACCCATGGGTGACTGACTTCCAAACATCCAAACAAAAGGTTTTTAGTCTTCGTAAGACAAATATATACTTTATAAGCTTAGCTGAGATACAGTAATGCTTATGATCTGTAATCTCAAATATATTCACATCTTGCCTACCTGACCATTTTTACTGTTAATTATAATTCAAAAAATGTTTTACAAAAATGTAAAGTTCCTATTCTCAAAGAAGCTAAATTACAGGCATATCATAAAATATAGAGTGTCATATTGTAGACGTTTCAAACTTGTGGCATTGTCAACAGCATTCACGTAGTCAAATCAGATATAAACTGGCTTATTTCTAAATGAAGCTAAGAAGTAAACTTAATCTAAATTCTTGGATAAAAAGAACTTTTCAGATTTCAGCCAACTTCTTTCTCCTCCCTAATTTACTTATAAACAAAGAGTCTCCAGTAGAGACTCTAGTAGAGACTGTCTGTTTATAAGTAAATTAATTTTATCAGCCTCTGAAGTCAGACTCCAATTTTAGGGAAAACGTGCAGGTGATTGCAGTGGACGTATATCAGCCTTTTTGGATAGCCCATTTGAACTGCTATTCTATGCTTGGGAAATGCCAAACTGAATGATGTCAGTGACATGCATATGCTTTTCCAGCATCACTTATGGGCAGAACACAGATGGCTGTCCTGGGCTCTGTCAAACACAGCAAGCATGTGCCTAGATTCGGAATTAGGAGATAGGGAAACAAAGGAGCTACCATTGAGTCTCAATAGAGACAGAAGCAGTTGTGGTTAATGCAGATTTCCGGGACAGTTGTGGCAGCAGTGTTGGTGGTGGATCCAGTATCTGGGGTTACCATTTAAGAACTTCAGCATTCAGCGATCATTAGCAGCAATAACTGTGATGATGTCTTGTGGCAGGACTGGGGTTCAGTTTCAAGTTTCAAGGTTCAGTTTCATGCTAGAGAACCCTCAGACCGGTTCTCCAGCCCTTTCCGTGATTTTGGAACTATTCAATATCATTTTCATAAATTGCCTTTCTGCTTATAGAACTCATACTGATTTCTCTCACCTGTGACTAACAACTCCAATAAGTTGTCTAAATCAAAAAGACTGCGATTAAAGATGAAGGAATGCATAGAAATGGCAACAGTGATTGGCCTTCAGGTAAGCTTGATGATTCAGTCTTATGGTTGTTGCCCATTTGTGAGGTGTGAGGCACTAGATAACGTAAAGAACCTCTGACTTCAGTCAAAAGATGATTGAATTGAGTCATACATAGGATTCAAATAAGGCGACTTTTGCAATAAACTTGTGTTTGGGGAGAAAATGCTTATACATAAATTGGCAAATATATAAACAATTGTGATGACTTCATTTCACTGCTTAAACACCAATCTATTCACATAGTTCTCCTTTTACGTTCAAGTCAGAAACTGTGCTTTTATATTTTTCTTTATCTTCGGTTGTAGCTCCTCAGATAGAAAGTTTACTCCTATACTCCTTGACAAGTTATATAAAAAAATGAGTAAGTATATTAAAAACATTTAAAGGTGTTATCATTAAAATTTTAAAGAAATGATTTGACTAGATATAAATAAACTATAATCATGGGGAGAATAGAAAGTTGTACATCAGAAACCAATATTTTTTGACCATTGTTTTACAGAACACTGCTTCAAATAAGAGATAGCATAGTTTATGTAGAGCATGGGCCAGAAATGGAAATACTTAAATGACTTGCTAAAAATGATAATTGTATGAATTGTGCTGTGTATAAGACAAGAGGAAATGGTGATGGCAGTGACAAATTGGTTAATGCATAATTTTATTAAAGAATTTTTATTTAATTTTAAAACTCAGACATAACGAATACACACACACACACACACACACACACACCACTGTGAGTACTAGAAAACTTATCTGTAGGCTTAATTTTATCTACAAAACAGATTTTCATATAATTTCTTATTTAGAGTTGGTTTCAGGACATATAATCCCTCCTCCTCTGTTTCTTTCTTTCTGAAGGTCTTTGTTGGTTTCTCAGTCCTATAACTCAAAGGACAATATATATACCTCTGTAACTCAATGAGTTAGAAGCCTATTTATCCACTGCCCATTGCAGACAAGTGTGTTATTCTGATTAGAAACTATTATTAAACACACACTACTAAATTTGATTGATACATTTAGAAGGCTAGTGGGTGAATATTCCTTGATTCCTGTTACATTTAAGGCACAAGATTATCTGATAGTATAAAGACCTTTTCATTAATGCTTTAAGGAAATATATGATTTTTCTTTATTGTAGTACACAATTAAGGGTATCCATCACCCAAATAAAGTAAAAGATTGTATATTGTCATTAGGGAATATGGTGAATTATTAATGTATTTTTCTCAGTTATCCATGTGTTAAACAAAGCTTATAATATGTTACAAGATTACATCCATTTTGGATGTGTGGATAATTTCTTATTCACATAAAATAGGTCAGGAGAATGCAGAAAATATGCTGATGGCTGTGTTTTTAATGTTCATGTTACTGAATGTTAATAAAATTGTTTGATATGGAGGTCAAAAACATTTTTTTTTATTTCCAAAACTTTCTAGAGCTGTCTGCATTTTTCATTCGGAAAAAGAAACCGTGTATGGAAAATATTTAGCTGTTTGGGAAAAGCAATTGCTACATAATACACCAGTTACCATACAACTGTCATATAATACAATGAAGCGCTTACCAAAACATCATGGCTTCATTTTACTTGTTTGTTTTATGCACATAAATATTTTCCACATGAATAATGTCAAAATGTCTTCTGATTCAAACTGAAATTCACAACGCCGTTGTTTTTCTTCTCCAAACAAATTTTAACATGTAAGTTTTACTTAGAAGTTCTTGCTGAAACATGAAAGTTAAGGTGAAGCCTCTTAAGTCATTTGCTCAGGTAAGATACCTTATCACAATTCACAACACTGCATCTACAATATTCTCTCCTAGGAATAATTTTTTTTCAAAGATTTTTGAACTTCAATATATTAGTGTAACATTAAAAGGAGTTAAAGGGTTCCAGTGTTTGGGAAGGCAACTGAGAAAACTGCGAGTTCTCAACACAAAAACTAAGAAACCGCCTACAGATGCTTTGAAAAGCTTTTTGTCCATTTTTTTTCAGAAGTAACTGCTGCCAACATATATGTTGAGATTTTTTTGAAATGGTTAACTCTTAGTAGAGTTACAAAGAGTTGATCACAACTCCCTATCTTTTCCCCAAACATCTACTGCCACCTATACTTGCATTTCAAAAGTGTTTGGGGATCATTTGTGAATCATATAATTTTCAGGACCAAGATCATAGGTTTGGTGTCATGAGAACTGTACTCTACAAAATCGAAGTGCAACAAATGTGTCAATAACATATCTCAATGATTTTAAGATCAACTTTTTGATTTTGTTATTTTCTGACCCAATTTAGAAGTTAAACGATTCCTCATCCCTTGAAAAAATAGAAATGTTCTCATAAACACCTTTTATTATATTTTTGTCTTCTGTCAATTGTTTCTGTATCTTGTGAAATGAAACTAACCCAGCGGCCAAGGTGAATGAGAGAAGGGTGGTCACACCTGCTTTGTTCCCAGAGAGGGCAGCTTCAGAGAAACATCTTGTTTGCACCTCTGAGCTAAGATGGTTCCTATAACTGGAGCTCAAGTTCTGGTGGGATAACTTCTTCTACCAGCTGCCTGAAAGGCACAGCTAAAGAAGATTTCTGGTTTGAGCTTGGAAACTACCCAATCAAAACTTAACTGTTTTCAACCAATTAGGACTGAACAAGTTGGAATTAATATGCATATGTGGACCTCATTGAGGGTGGAGGCAGGAACCTTCCCTATTCATTAAGCCAGACCTTCTGTTTGTTCTCTGGAGCTTGCTTCACATTTGTTTCAAAGGTGTCTCCCCAATCTGAATATTGTTTTTTGTTTTTGTTTTTCCTCGGAAGACGTCATTGACTTCTGTTAACAATATCAGGTATTTCTTTGATTGCAACATCATTGGGATCTAAAGAGTTTATGTAGAATATATTTCCATTCATTTGAGAATATTGGATATGAATACTTCTAGGGGTAAAAAAAAAGAGCTAGAGTTGTTTTGTTTTGTTTTGTTTTGTGTTGTGTTGTTTTTATAGATTCAGGGAGTACACGTGCAGGTTTGTTACATGGATATATTGTGTAATGGTGAAGTTTGGGCTTTCAGTGTGCTGGTCACCTGAACAGTGAACATTGTACCCAATAGGTTGTTTTTCACCTTCTCTCAGCCTCCCTCTCTTGGAATACCAAACATCTGTTATTTGTCTGCCCAGGGCTGTTTTTAAAATTTGTAGAAGAAATTGCTCACAGTTATCTTTAAAATGAACCTTTGGATTGTTTCACATTCAATTTGTATGGAAAATATCCTTGGCATCAAGAGACATAATAAAGGTGATATTTGCAAATAAAAAACAAAAGTATAATTTTTTTAAGCTACAGTAGAGTTACAACATCAAAACTTTAATATATGTAGTCTCTGTTGTTCCTCTGCAAGGTAACTTTTTGGATTTGATGTGCGAATTTTAAACTCCTGCGTTTTTCCGTATGTAACTAAACATTAAAACAAAATCATAATATTATCTCTTATTAAACATTTGCCTGCTTGTCTTTTAAGTACACAACTTATTCACACATATAAATTGATAATATATTAAATGAGAAATGTAATTAGTATTTGCTCATTTTTCTTCTTTCAGAGTTTTGTGAATAAATGTTCATTAATCTAGTGGCAAATGCACCCTAAAGTTGTATAATTCTCACCCTTTCTGAATGACTTTAATAAGATGTAATCTATTTTTCGTTTTCTTTCCTCTCTGCTCCAATTGCACTTCTACAGGTCCTAAATGTTTATTTATGTACATATTTGGTTATTCATATGTAAACATTTGTCAACTCAATAAAACTCATTGAAGGGTACTCATTACTTTAAAGAGAAAACTGGACTCATTGCAGTGAAACGAAACGTAAAAACTGTCAATACAAATTTTTAAAAATAGCAAATCAGAAGTTTGGTCCTTACTTAATTGATGGGATCCAAATATCATCTGAGACAGATGTATTCTTTTACTCTTTCAAAAGTCTTTAAGATGTGTTGTGCAATATATTTCAAAATATCTGTGTTTGTGTATATACACTTTTAAAATTATATGTTCTAAACATAAAAACTTAAGCAAAATATTATACTTGAAACAGCTACAGTATTAAGATTGATTTTTCTTATCTGAGTACAAAGTTCAATTTTTCCCTAAATAGGTGCATCCGCTTACAAAATCAATACAAATAGCAATTTAGTCTGTAATACTGAAGATAAAAGTTCTGAAAAATATGGGAACATCAATCATAAAGTAATACATCGTAAAATTGATAGCACAGTATATTCTACAGAATTGTGTAGTGTATTTTCATATATATAAGTGAGATACAGGATATTTTGGAAATAGGTAACATAGAATGGTGGAATTATTTTTTCTGAATTTTATCATATGTGTAATGGTTTTCTCATTTACTCTCCAGAAAGCCCCATCCCTTTTAAGTAGGCACCCTCCTCCAAATATAAACTCTCTTTCTTGTTTACTTTGTTCCAAGAGTACCCTCCCCATAATGGCCAATAGCTTCAGAAGAGAGGTGGCCTACTCTGAAATCACAGTCTCAGGCAAAACTGAAGATAAGGGAAAGCCACTCCTTCCTGCAAAGGGATAGAGTACAAGGCTCAAGTCTGGCTTTATCCAAATATGTCACTTGAATTTTAAGTAGAAAGCCGTATGGCCTTTCCAGCTGATACGGTTTGGTTGTGTCCCCACCCAAAACTCATCTTGAATTGTAATAATCCTCATGTGTCAAGGGTGGGACGAGATTGAGATAATTGACTCATGAAGGCAGTTTCCCCCATACTGTTCTTGTAATAGTGAGTGAGATTTCATGAGATTTGATGGTTTTATAAGGGGCTTCCTCCTTCACTTGACTCCCATTATGTCTCTTGCTGACATGTGAAGGAGTACTGTTTGCTTCTCCTTCCGCCGTGATTGTAAGTTTCTTGAGGCCTCCCTCAAGAAACCATGCAAAACTTCGAGTCAATTAAACTTCTTTTCTTTATAAATTGTCCAGTCTTGGGTATGTCTTTATTAGCAGCCTGAGAACAGACTAATATACCAACCCAGTAATTGCTCTCTCCGTGGCCGAAGGTATAATGTGAAGACAAGTCCAAAGGGCCACTGGTTGAAGACCTGTGAGTTTAAGTCTCCCATAAGGCCTGATACGTGGCCAGTAGTAATTCTATTAAGGTTTGGTTTTTTTTTTTTTTCCTTTGGTGGCGAGGGTTGGGGGGAGTGGAATCTTGCTGCTGTTGTTTTTGCTAGAAGGCAGGTTTTATTTGTTTTGTTTTGTTTTTTCCACCAGAAGCCCATGGGCAATTAATGGCCATCTTGAGTAGGCACAAAGTTCCAAAAACCATGGTGGTTCCTTGGCTTGCTCCACTTCTCAAGGAGAATGCGTCCAGTTTTTTCCCATTCACTATGAAGTTGACCGTGGGTTTGTAATAGATGGCTCTTATTATTGTGAGGTATGTTTCCTTGCTGACTAGTCTGTTGAGAGTTTTTATTATGAAGGGATGTTGATTTTAATTCTGTTTATGTGGTGAATAATATTTATTGATTTACAAATGGTGAAACAATCTTGCATTCCAGGAAAGAAGCCTGATTAATCATGGTGGGTTAAGTTTTGATGAGATATTGGATTTGGTTTGCTAGTATTTTGTTGAGGGCTTTTGCGTCTATATTCATCAGAGATATTGGCTTGTAGCTTTCTTTTTTGGTTTGTGTCTTTGCTGGATTTGGTATAGTATTGGAAGTGCTAGCCATCCCATCAGAAAAGAGGAATAAAAGAGATCCAAATAGGAAAAAAGTCAAACTATCTCTCTTTGTGGATGACATAATTGATATAATTGTATACCTAGAAAACTTTAAGGACTCTACAAAAAGGCTCCTGGAACTGATACATGACTTTAGTAAAGTGTGTACATATAAAATCAATGTACAGAAATTAGTAGCATTTTTATATGCCAGTAACATTCAAGTTGAAAACAAAATCAAGAGCAAAATCCCATTTTTAACAGCCACAAAAAATTGAAACACACGAATATATATATATAAAACCAAGGAGACCAACAATATCTACAAGGAGAAGTGCAAAACACTACTAAAAGAAATTATAGATGACACAAACAAGTGGATAAACAGTCCTTTCCCATGAAGTGGAAAATTCAATATTGTCGGTCATACTGCCAAAAGAAACTTCCAGATTCAATGCTATTTCTATCAAACTACCAATGACATTTTGTATAGAACTAAAGAAAACTATTCTAAAATTCATATGAAACTAAAAAAGAGCCCATATAGCCAATGCAACCCTAAGCAAAAAGAGAAAAACCAGAAGCATCACATTACCTGACTTCAAATTATACTATAAGGCAACAGTAACCAAAACAGCATGGTACTGATACAAAAAGAGACACACATACCAACGAAACTGAATAGAGAACCCACAAATAAAGCTACACATATACGGTCATCTGATCTTTGACAAAGCTGACAAAAATAAGCAATGGGAAAATAATTCCCTATTGTATTAATAGTGCTGGGATAACTGGCTAGCCATGTGTAGAAGAATGAAGCTGGACCCATATCTTACACCATATAGAAATATTAACTCGAGATGGAGTAAAGATTTAAATGTAAGACCTCAAACTATAAGAGTCCTGAAGAAAACCTAGGAAATACTCTTCCTGACATTAGCGTTGGGAAATAATTTGTGATTAAGTCTTCAAAAGGAATTGCAACAAAACAAAAATTGACAAGTGGAACCTAATTAAACTACTGAGCTTCTGCACAGCAAAAGAAATCATCAACATAGTAAACAGACAACCTACAAAAGAAGAGAAAATATTTCAAACTATTCATCCAACAAAGGTCTAATATCCAGAAACCGTAAGAAACTTGAAAAATTAAACCAACAAAAAACAAATAACTCCATTAGAAATGGGCATAGGACATGAAAAGATACTTTTCCAAAGCAGACATACATGCTACCAAAACAATGTATGAAAAATGATCCATATCACTCACATCAGTAATCATCAGAGAAAGGCAATGCAAAACCACAGTGAGATACCATCTCATACTGGTCAGAACAGCTGTGATTAAAAGTCAAAAAACAACACATGCTGGCAGAGAAAAGGAAATGCTTATACACGTTTGGTGGGAAAGTAAATTAGTTCAACCACTGTGGAGAGCAGTTTGGAAATTCTCAATGAACAGGGAACTTAAAACAGAAATACTATTTTACCTAGCAATACCATTATGGGGTATACATACAAAAAAAAAAATCATTTTTTCTTTTCCCCAAGATCGTGGATTGGAAGCAGTGTTACCATACCTCTCCCACTTGGAAAGAAAGAATAGTATGTAGAGATTCACACTGTGAATTTTTTACCAATAAACAATGCAGGAACTTAATAGGAAAATCAAAAGAATCCACAGACCCTTTGAAAGAAGGAGCGTGCTCTAGCCTACTCCATGAGAGCAGTGAAAAACCGTAAGTCCCTAGAGTGTGAGAGGCATAGAGACTTCTTCCAGAATACACATCCCCCCGGGAACCTGAAAATACACGCCATGAGAGAAGGCTTTAACCTCACCCAGAGCTGGAATTGATGTAGGGAGTGGTGAGAAATACAAAAGTAGAAGTAGCATTGGGAAATGGCTTGCAGACATTCCCAGGCTCCAGCATGGGCCAAGGGAAGCCATTCCTGATTATATCTCACTGGCCACCTGGCCTTATAGGCAGATGGGGAGGGAGATGGTCTATAAGCCAAGGTTGCTATCTCTGCAGGGAAAGCTTATGGCCTGGGGCAGGTCTGAGTTCTCTATGCAGACTGCCTGGATCTTAACCTGGTGCTATTAGCAGAGCACCGAGGGAATGAGAGCTGCCTTGCCAACTGTATAGGAGTTGAGTGAGGCTTACTGCTGCCTGCTATCCCCTACTCCCTTTGCAAACTCTTCTGTGCAGCAGAGGCAGTTATATTCCTCTCTGGAATATTAACCTAGTGGCCTGAGAAGCATCCCCTGACTCTCACAGGGGCTGTGGCTTGCCCCTTTCAAGGAGATTTCAAAATGAAGACCCACCTAACTTTGCCCCCATCTAGCTGTGCCCCTCCACCCTCCCTGGTAGCTTAACACAAAGAACATAAACTTTCAAGAGTTTTATAGTCCCACCAATCTCCTGAGAAACCAGAATACCTCCCCGGGGGAATTTAGGGCAAGCTCAAATCCCACTGTTACTACCATAGCTGGTGCTTTTTTGCAAGAACCACCTCCTGGCTGGAGACTAACTGACACAGTCTATTGCAGCATCTCTAGGTAGAATAACTGATACAGTCTATTGCAGCATCTCTAGGTAGAATAACTGATACAGTCTATTGCAGCATCTCTAGGTAGAATAACACTGCACCCAGGAAAGAGAAAATGGCTGCATAACCTCAGCTATGCTCACTGACTGCAACACCATGGCTAACCAGAGGTCCTGAGTTTGTCTGCATAACAAATTCACTACGATTATATAACTTACATTCAAGAAAGCCAGCACACTAAGCCTATCTACATTGAAGGAATCTCACAGTCTATGTCACTCCCCTGCCACCTCCATCAGAGTTGGTGCTGGTATCCATTGCTGGGAATGTTGAACACAGGTCACATCACTGGATCCCATGAAGACATTTCCTAGCACCAACCTAGAGTGTGGCAGTGTTATTGGGTGGCTAGACCCAGAAGATCTATAGCAATTACTATAGTCTGGCTCTCAGGAATTCCTACTCCTAGGAAAAAGGGGAGAGCACTACATCGAGGGAACACCCCATGGGACAAAATAATCTAGACAGCAGGCCTTGAATCCCATATTTTTCTGCTGGTGGGAAGTGTGTTAAAGAGGAGACACAATTGCAGTGCTGGAGTCTGCATCTCTAACCCAACAGTCCAACAGCTGTCATGCTTATGAAGGGTCTTGAAGAAGGGGTTCTTGTTCTTTCCTTGTTTACCACTGTAGACACAGCTGAGGTTTCTCCCACAGGAACTCAGTGTAAATGCATCTATGGACAGCCTTACTGAAATAATTTGGGGTGATTGCATCCTCACAGGAGGAGCACTCCCCAGGATCAGGCTTGCAGAAGAGGAACAGTCACAGTTCTTTCAATTTGGAACATTAACATTCTTATAGATAAGAAGAGGTGCCTGTCTGACTGGAATAGCTGGAGCACTGGGACAGGAGTGAGGTTGGCAGGTGGATAAATTTTCTTCTAGTCTGGCAGGGGAGCTGAAATAGCTCTCACCCTTCACTCTGATGAAACCTCAGTACATCTAATTGAGAACTCCCCTAGCCACTTTCATCAAGGTGGGGACCTCTGCCAAACATTAGATATTGCATCTACCCACCTTCTTTAGCTACAAACAGTTCCTACCCAGGGGTACCTCTCTTACTCCCCTGAAGCTTGAATTATCAACTCAGTAAATCAAATACTGAGAAAAAAAAATAAATTAAATAAATAAGTAAATAAATAAATGAAGTGCACACCATGAGGGGAGAATGAGATGACCTTCAAGAGATCCTTGCATTTCAACCCCACAGGAGACAGTGAACTTTTCCACAAACCAAGTACGTACTACTACTGCCAGCATGTATAAAAGCCAGCACACCAAGGCTCTCTCAAGGAACCTATATAAAAGTTTTACTTCTAAAAGCATCAAATTAGGTGATAATAAACTATAAACGTTAAAGTCACATCCTTAAGAGGGGGAAAAATATAAACAAAAAAAAAAGGTCAAATCAAAAATAAATTAAAGAACAATTTGAATAAATGGCCTATCCAAATAAGAAGGAACCAGAAAAGTAATTCTGGTAATATGAAAAAACAGGGTTCTGAGACATCCCCAAAAGATCACACTAGCTCTTCAGCAATGGATCCAAAATAAGATGAAGTCTTTGAAATGCTATATAAAAAATTCAGAAGGTTGCTTATTAAGCTACTCAAGGAGGTATCAGAGAAAGGTGAAAACCAACATAGAGAAATTTGAAAAAAAAAAAATTCAGGATATGAAAGAAAAATTTCACAGAGTGATAGAAACCATAAAGAAAAAAACAATCAGAACTTCTGGAAATGAAAGACACGTTTAGGGAAACACAAAATGCAGTGGAAAGTTTCAATAGACTAGAACAAGCAGTAAGAAAGAATTTCAGAGCTCAGAGACAAGGCTTTTGATTAATCAGACAAAGATTTGAAAATAAGAATTAAAAAAAAATGAGAAAAGTCTCCAAGAAATGTGGGATTATTTAAAGCAACCAAACCTAAGAATAATTGGTGTTCCTGAGAGAGAAGAGAAGGCTAAAGTTTGGAAAATGTATTTGAGGGAAAAACTGAGGAAAACTTATCTGACCTTGCTAGAGATTTAGACATTCAAATACATGAAGCTCAAAGAATTCCTGAGAAATTTATGGCAAAAAGATCACCACCAAAGATCACCAAGGCACATAGTCATCAGGCTATCTAAAGTTAACACAAAGGAAAGAATTCTAAGGGCTGTGAGGCAAAAGTATCAGGAAACCCATTCAGAAAAACCTTTCAGACTAACAACAGACTTCTCAGTAAAAAACTTGCAAGCTAGAAGGGATTAGGATCCTATCTTTAGCCTACTTAAGGAGAATACTTTTCAGCCAAGAATTTTGTATCCAACAAAACTAAGCTTCCTAAATGAAAGAGACATAAAATCTTTCTCAGACAAACAAATGCTGAGGAAATTTGCCACTACCAAGCCAGCACTACAAGAAGTGCCAAGAAGAATTCTAAATCTTGAAACAGAAGCTCAATATGAATTAAAATATAAACTCTCGAAAGCACTAAACTTACAGGGCCTATAAAAGAATAACACAATGAAAAAAAAAGTATCTGTGTAACAACTAATACGATGCATAGATCAGTATCTCACATCTCAATATTAACGTTAAATGTAAATCTCCTAAATGACCTACTTAAAAGATACAGAATTACAGAATGTATTAAAAAAATACAACAAACCAAGTATCTGCTGTCCTCAAAGAGAACTACCTAACACATAAGGATTTATATAAACTCAAGGTACAGGAGTGGAAAAATATACTCCATGCAAATGGAAAACAAAAACAAACAGAAGTAGCTATTCTTATATGAGACAAAACAGACTTTAGAGCAACAACAGTAAGAGAAAAAAAATAGACAAAGAAAAACATTATATAATGATAAAAGGATCAGTTCAACAAGAAGACATTACAATTCTAAATTTATATGCACCTAATACTGGAGCTCCCAGATTTTTAAAATGATTACTGCTAGACCTAAGAAATGAGATACACAGCAACACAATAGTAGTGGGGGACTTAAGTATTCCACTGATAGCACTAAACAAATCATCAAGACAGAAAGTCAACAAAGAAACAATGAACTTAAACTATACCCTAGAACAAACGGACGTAATAGATAGTTACAAACCATTTATCTCAACAACTGCAAACTATAATTCTTCTCATCAGCACATGGAACATTCTCCAAGATAGACCGTATAATAGCCCACAAAACAAGTCTCAATAAATTTAAGAAAATTGAAATAATATTAAATATCTTGTACATCACAGTGGAATAAAACTAGAAATCAACTCCCAAAGAAACCCTCAAAACTATACACATATATGGAAATTAAATAATCTGCTATTAAATGATTGTTGGGTTAACAATAAAATCAAGATGAAAGTTTAAAAATTATTTGAAATGAATGAGAATAGTGACAGAAGTTATCAAAACCTCTGGGATACAGAAAAAGAAATGCTAAGAGGAAAGTTCATAGTGTTAAATGCCTCCATCAAACAGCCTGAAAAAGCACAATTTGACAACCTTATGTCACACCTCAAGGAACTACAGAAATAAGAACAAACCCAAAGCCAGCAGAAGAAAAGAAATAATAAAGATTGGAGCAGAACTAAACAAAATTGAAACAAAACAAATACAAAAGTTAAATGAAACAAAAATATGGCTCTTTGAAAAGATAAATAACATTGATAGACCATTAGTGAGATTAACCAGGAAAAGAAGAGAGAAAACCCAAATAAGCTCAATTAGAAATGAAACACAGACATTACAACTGATACCACAGAAATACAAAGAATTATTCAAGACTGCTATGAACACCTTTATATACACAAACTAGAAAATCTAGAGAAAATGGAAAGCATTCTGGAAATATAAAACCCCTGCTCTCTCCCAAATCTCATGTCTTCGAAATTCAAAATACAAGCATGCCCTTCCAGCAGTTCCCCACAGTCTTAACTAATTCCAGCATTAACTCAAAAGTCCAAGTCCAAAGTCTCATTTGAGACAAGGCAAGTACCTTCTGCGTATGAGCCTGTAAAATCAAAAGCAAGTTAGTTACTTCCTAGACACAATGTGGGTACAGGCATTGGGCAAATATACCCATTCCAAATAAAAGAACTGGCCTAAAGAGAGGGGCTGCAGTCCCCTTGCAAGTCCAAAATCCAATAGGGCAGTCATTAAACCTTAAAGCTCTAAAGTAATCTCCTTATACTCCATGCCTCACATCAAGGTCACACTGATGCAAGAGGTGGGCTCCCATGGCTTTGGGCAGCTCTGCCCTTGTGGCTTGGCAGGGTACAGCCCCCCTCCCAACTGCTCTCATGAGCTGGCATTGAGTGTCTGTAGCTTTTTCTGGTGCACGGTGCAAGATGTCAGTGAATCTATCATTCTGGGGTCTGGAGGACAATGGCTGTCTTCTCACAACTCCACTAGGCAGCTCCCCAGTGGTGACTCTGTGTGGGAGCTCCAACCCACATTTCCTTTCTGCATTGCCCTAGCAAAGGTTCTCCATCTGAGCTTTGCCCCTTCAGTAAACTTCTGCCTGAACATCCAGGCGTTTCCATACATCTTCTGAAATCTAGGTGGTGGTTCCCAAACCACAATTCTTGTATTTTGCACACCTGCAGGACCAACAGCATGTGGAAGCTGCCAAGGTTGGGAGCTTGCATCCTCTAAAGCAATGTCCTGAGTTGCTCCTTGGCCCCATTTATCCATGGCTGGGTAAAAGACGGGGACTGAATGAACTGAATGAACTGATGAGTGTGAATTTCATAATGACTTTTTGTTTGAAAAAAATCCTGGCTCCTTAATACTTTCCATATTTATGTAAACTTCTTTGGTTTGTTTTCTCTTAAGGTATAATACACAGCCAAACCACATCATTAAAGTTTAAACTTTTCATGAGATACTCTGAAATTAGTTTATAGAAAGAGAAAGGAAGAGGAGCAAAGACTGGTTTCTGGCTACTGCAAAGTTTAAAATGGGAAGAACGGTCAACAACGGAGATCAAAATTGATATTCTGGAGGAAGATCCAATGCAGCAGAATAAAAACATGAAGAGTGTGATTTAATGAAAGACAAGACAGGGTAGGAAGGTAGACTCTAAGAAAGATACTCAAAACATAATTTCAAATAATGGTAAAAATATGAACAATCAAGTTGGAGAAGGGCATAGACTATGATGGAATGGTGGGTGACCTTTATTAGGTTGGTGGAAAAGTAATTGTGGTTTTTGCCATTACGTTTAATAGATAGGCCTAATACATAGGGTTTTCCCGCAAGACATAGCTAAAAAATGATTTTGGCAAAGATCTTGATAATTTGAAAGAGAAAGTCATGTGAAGTTCTAAATAAAGAGTTCTCCAGGTCATGAAGTAATATGCATGAAAGCTGAAACGGGTACACACTTAAATTGTTGCAGGAATATGAGCCTGTCCAGTGTGGCCAGAGCGGAAGGAAATGTAGTCTAAGATGTGGAAAAGGACAGGTTAAGTGAGACTTTGTGTACTATGGCAAGGAATTGGTATTTATGAATGGTGCTTTTCAAAATTGGATAAAACAAGGAGTTAAGTAGTATAAGGAATCTTCCAAAAGTGTATAGAATTTAGAGAAATCCTTATGATATTTCCAACAGATTTGACCCTTAAGAATAATACTCAATTACTTAACATTACCATGTTTACTTCAAACATTACTAGAAGATTTAAAAATAGACAGGTAGGTAGGTAGATAGGTAGATAGATATAAATGGGCAGATTTGAATTAATGGGAGGTATTCAAAGGTTTTGAGAAAAATTGAACTTAAAAACAAAAAATTATTATGGGGATAAAGACTGTATAAAATGTAGAAGCTGATTTTAGTAGTTCAGACTAGGTATGGTGATAGCTTGTATTTGGTGGTAAAAAGTGTCATTTCTGACTGGATTTTACAGGTAGAACCCACAAAGAATAATGATAGATTAATTATGGAATTTGAAGAAATTGAAAGAGTTGGTGCTCGAGAAGAAAAAACGCTTTACATTATGTGATTTGTATCTGATATATTTACCAATATATTTTCAGTTTTCTGATACCCATAACAGTAATTGCTTATAAAAAAAAGAACAATCATGTCTTTTACATTAAATAAAATATTGCAAGAAAATATTAGAGTTCTGCTTGTTACATTAGAATATTTAAAGGAAAAGAAATGAAGCGTCAAAGTTCTTGAAGACAATTTTCCAACTCTTTATGAATTCTACTTAAAGTAAATAAACAAAAAGCTAAGAAAACCAAAATTTGTCCATAAAGTCTAATCACTTCTTCGTAGAACCTAATTCTTATATGTGATTTTATGCTAACAGTGATTACAAAATAAAAATAATTTCTACGATTGCTGAAAAAAATTAGAGCAAGCTAATCATATAAAATATGTCTACAAAAAATACATAAGAAAATGTAAAGTTGGGTGACATTTTCTCTCAGCTATCATATATAGATACATGTTTCATTTATACATTTCATATATTTATACATAAATATATATTTCCATTTTTTAGCTCTCTGAGGTAAATAGGGTAAAATTAAGACACTGTGTTTTATTCTCAAAAATTTAAAGATCAAATCTGTTAGAAATACATGAAAGATTCCTCTTAATTTTATACACTTTTGGAAAATTACTCAAAGCTATTTAACTTATTTTATCCAATCTTCAAAAATGTGACTCATTAATATAACATGTTTTCCATTTAATCTATATATTAGAAACTAAAAACAAATTATAATGTTTGATCTTAGGTTAAATAATTGGAATATTATCCTGTAAATTTTCCAAGGGTCCTAAAATATGGAATTATAAAAAAGCATAAAATATTAAAGGATCTGTTTCATTAATGATATGGAGGCTGAAGATCTATGAAAACATTGAATGTCCTCTAATATTAAATATGGTATGAATATCCAGATAAATAACTGTGGCAAAATGTTTATAAAACGCAAAACATTTGATGATTTTGATGAAAACACATGATCTCATGAAAGGGTGGCCTGCCCCTCCACACCTGTGGGCGTTTCTCATTAGTTAGAATGAGAGACTTGAGAAAAGAAATGAGACACAGAGACGAAGTATAGAGAAAGAAAAAGTGGGCCTAGGGGACCGGCGCTCAGCATACAGAGGACCGACACCGGCTGATCTCTGAGTTCCCTCAGCATTTATTGATCATTATCTTTACCATCTTAGAACAAGGGAAGTAGCAGGATAATAGGATCATTGTAGGGAGAAGGTCAGTAGTAAGACATATGAATAAAGATCTCTGTGACATGAATAAGTTTAAGGAAAAGTGCTGTGCCTTGATATGCATATGTAAACATCTCCATAAACCTTTTTAGTGCATAAAGAGCAGCATTGCGCTAGCAAGTCCCACCTTCAGCCCTAAGGCGGTTTTCTCCTTTCTCAGCAAACAGAACAGACAATCGGGTTTTACACCGAGATGTTCCATTGCCCAGGGACAGGCAGGAGACAGATGCTTTTCTCTATCTCAACTGCCAAGAGGCCTTCTTTCCTCTTATACTAGTCCTCCTCAGCACAGACCCTTCACGGGTGTCAGACTGGTGGACGATCAGGTCTTTCCCTTCCCATGAGGCCATATTTCAGACTATCACATGGGGAGAAACCTTGGACAATATCTAGCTTTCCTAGGCAGAGGTCCCTGCAAACTTTGGCAGTGTACGTGTCCCTGGGTACTTGAGATTAAGAGAATGGTGATGACTTTTCACAAGCATACTGTGTCCAGGCACTTGTTTAACAAAGCACACCCTGCACAGCCCAAAATCCGTTAAACCTTGAGTCACCACAGCACATGTCTCTTGCAAGGACAGGTTGGGGGTAGGGTCACAGATTAACAGCATCTCAAATACAAAACAAAACGGAATCTCTTATGTCTACTTCTTCCTATATAGACACAGTAACAGTCTGATCTCTCTTTCTTTTCCCCACAATCTCATGACAATAATTTTCATAGTAGCTTATCTAACATAAACATAAATCTATGTTAGATATCCTCTCTCTATTTTTCTCTCTACTTCTCTTTTTTTCCAAATTGTTAGAGCTACCAATGTACTCCAGCACAATTTTAAGACTACTCCAAGAGGCATATCAATCATCTTCCATGTACATTTGGTAAGGCTGAGAACATTTGTGCTTCCTCATATGACAGCTAGATCCTCTTGTTTCCCCCAATTCTTCAAAGCTGCCAACCACAGTTGAAAAAACTAACTCAGAAATAAACAGTATGCATTTAAGGGACAGAGAAACCTAAGGCTGTGAAGCATTAGGCAAGTTACTTGCTTTCTCTGAATGTTAATTTCCCATCAGAAAAACTGGCTTTATTATTCCTGGCTCACAGAATCATTGTGGGATGGAATGAGACCAGGGACCTGAGGCCAACACTGCGTAGTGGTCTAGAGCTTAGATGGGGAGTTTCCTGAATGGTCACTCTGTTACTATGTGACACTCAGACCCCAAACAAATGGACTTATGGGGCCAATTGTGCTTCAGGTGATACTGCTGTCTTCCATTCTATCACAATATTTTGATCCACATTGGGATAAATATATTTACCAGATGACTGACCCTCAAAGAAATCCACAGCTCTTTGGGGAAGAATCCTTTTGGTGTATTGATAGTAATGGTTATTGGTGTAACATGAGAAACAGGAGTTATCAAGGAAAAAACACATTTACTTGATGACTCAAGTCAAATGAAATAGATTGTTTTGCCTTTTCGTCTATTTTGTTTTGTTTTATGGGCACACTGTTAAGTCCTTTAAACGAATCTGTTATACTAGTCTTTATTTACTAAGTGCGACATGAGTTTTGAACAGGCAATTTGTATGAGAATATTAAAAAGTCTGATGACATTCTGGTTTAGAAATTTATAACTTTTAAATTTTTGATGAAATAGAAAACTTTTGGAATTGTGCCTTTGTTAAATAAGTAGAATGTAAGATGTGAAAACTGCATTTTGATATGGCCACAGTGAAAATTCCTAACTGTATAAATTTCAGGATTGTCCTACAGTGCTGGAAATTTTAAGTACAAGTAAGAATGACAGACTCTAATTAAGTGTATTTGTCTGTGCCATCTGGAAGCCTTTTACAGACCATTAATTGGTAGGATTATTACTATGTTCTCAGTTAATGGATTCTGTCAGATTCAAGCTCCAGATTTTTTTGTGTTTGAAGGGCTGTTTGTGGGTTTCAATTAAGTGCTTAGTTATTTCAATGATGTGTGTGACTATTACTAAATGGTACTTATTCATCTCTCTATGTCTTTTTTAATGGATTGAAACTCAAAAATTTTACTGAGGCTTTTGCAGTTTTGGATCAGCAGTAATGAAAAAGTACTTATTGTGTGCATAATTGCACAGAGTCTACAGAATACTACTTACCCTTTATTTAGGGCTACCTTAGGTTAAGTGAAATGTCTTCTCAGCATAGCAGGTATTAGGGGGCAAAAACCCCACATCCCTTTAATTAAACATGTATATCATTGTTGTAAATAATAAAAATAAATGTCTGGTGGTTTTTCTACAGTTCCTGGATGGATACTTATAAACCATTGGGATATTTCTGTTGCTAGGAAAAAACCAAAGTTGAGTAGTGTAGGGTAGGCTTTTAAACCACATCTGAATTTACAATAAGGAAATAACTTAGGGCATGGACTGGTCATATCAGAAAAATCGACCATACAGGTAGAAATGTGGGACTTTTGAGCCACATGATATTAGCCTGAACCTCCTGGCTTCTGGCAAGGAGAGAGCTGAAGATTGAGTTCAATCACAGGGCTAACGATTTAATAAACCATGATTACATAATGAAACCTAAAAAAAAAAAAAAAAAAATCCAGAATTGAAGCTGAGCTGACCTCTCTGACTGGTGAACACATGAATGCTTCAGGTGGGTGATACATCTGAATTCCGTGGGGAGAGCATATGGAAGCTCTGTGCTCAAGACCCTCCCAGATTTGCCCTATGTGTCTCTTCATTTGACTGGTTTTAATTTGTATTCTTCCTAAGAAAACATGAGTCGTAACTGCCCTGAGTTTTGTGAGTCATTCTAGGAAATTATTACAACTAAGAAAGTCATAGGTATCCCCAAATTTCTAGCCAGTTGATCAGAAGTACAGGTGGAGATGGACTGGGACCCCCTAACATTGTGGCTGGCATCTGAAGTGAGATCAGTCTTATCAGGGGCTTGTGCTAACTTTTGGTGGTCAGTGTCAGAACTACATCACAATATTTCATCCTTTCAACTTGTTTCCACCTAGTATTCTCCATTTCACCCTAGCAGTGCTGCCTAAAAGCCTCTAAGAAGGCCAGATTTGAAACTGTGTAAAATTGTATTACTTGTCAGTCAAATAAACTGATTTTCCATGTTCCGCTCATCGGTACGGTGACCTTCATTATATAAGCCAAACGTAGACAGTTTTAATGTTGTGAAAAGGCAATATGACTCAGTGAAAACAGAATGAAACTTGGGTGTTAGGAATTGAGTATTCTCAAAATAACTCTATTGCTAACAAGAACTGTGGTCTTAGAAATAATTGGCTAATCACTTAGAACCTGTTTATCCAGAAAAATAAGGCAGTTGTACCAAATAATCTATAATATTTTTATTTATCCAAAAAAAAAAAAAAGGCAGTTGTACTAAATAGCCTATAACATCCCTGGTGCCCCTTAGGCTGCAAGATTGTTTTGAATTTCAATGCCTCAGTTTCTTTGTCAGCAGAAGGGAGTCAATCTGACTGAATCTCATTCAGCTATGAAAAGAAATAACTGAGCCATTTCTCCCTATAGAAAAGAAACAGATTTTATCCTTTCTGAATATGTTATGATTCTCTTAAAATTTCCATATACATCTTATCCAAAAGAAAAAAGAAAAAGTAAGCCTACTAGTTTTAATAGAAAGCAGTTTTCCCTCAGCATCCATCAGTGGAGCAAAAAATAATTTACAAAGAGAGAAACAAGAGACAGAAATTTTCTCTGTAGTTGATTTCTCCATGGATATAATGTTGAACATGAATATGGAATGGCAATCTTAGTTAAAATATGTTTACAAGGAGTGACATAATATCTGCTTACTGCTTGAATGTATGTGTTCAATTTTGTATCGTTTTGTTTTCTATTTCTCATCGCACTCTGGCTTTTTGAGAAAAATTACTCATATCAGTGCAGAGCCAAAGTATTACTACAAGTCAGGAGGTTCATCGCACATTAAGGCACATGTAACCCTGAGCACTATCAGAAAGGAGCAACAAGTCTGGAATTTGGAGTAAAGCAAGTTCATATTTAAGTCCAAGCTGCAACACATACCAGCCATGTCACCTTGAACAACTTAAACTTTTCTCAGCTTCAATTTTCTCTTTTAAAAATTCCTACTTTAAGGACTGTAAAATATTTAGTGTTTAGCACAGTGATGAGAACATAATACATGATTGATAAATGGTAACCATTTTCAACGTGATTATGAGATCCTGTTTTTTTTTTTTTGTTGGCTTCAATTTCTTCTTTTTTTTTCAAATGAGCCACTTGGACTAGGTAATTACTAAAGATAATTTCATTTTTAACATTCTGATTCTTAATTTTTTAAATTTAATTTTGACATTCTGTCACCACCTCACTCCATCACTATAATTTAGAGTCACACTATGCAATTATTTCATGAAATAATTATCTATTATTTCATGCTATTATGAAATAAGTCTCTTATTTCATGAAAAGCAAATAATTAACTCAAACTATTTATATTGTCTCTGACATTTCACAATAACTCTGATATAATAGTATAATAGGTTTTTGGAGTCTCTTCGACCTGTCATCTTTAGGACACATTGTCACATCTTTCAAAGGCATTTAAAACCATAGGTATATTATCTGATGGTAGAACAACGTTATTTTTAAATAAATTATCTTAACCCTTGCAGTTTGCCAAAGATTTGTCCAGGAACCCCTATGGAAACAGGAAATTTCCTTATAAGCACATGACTGGCACACCAGTTAAATAGACATTCTAACTTAAGTACTCACTTTCGGTAGGTGTACAACATTGTGTTAAATAAAATGTTTGTGAAAATTGAGTAGGACTTCATGATAGGTTTTACAAATAAATATAAATACAAAATTTACTTAGAGAGCATTTACATTTTTGCATTTCAAAAATTAATGATTTATACTTTTCAATTTATATTCAGAATGTTCAGGGGTATAGGCCCCATAAAAATAATTAGAACTATAGTCTATGTTGCAGATATTGAACTTTGGATATTTTCATGCTTATTGCGAAGACAGTTATGTAAATTGGATGACTGAAGAACAAGAATAAAGTTTCCAATTAATAGCCAATTTAATTACACATTGTAAAGCTTTGGGGTCTGAGTTATTTGCTTTTGGTATTTTTATTTCCTTAAAATCTTTGCTCCTAACATGATTACTATGAAGTAAAAACAAAAATTCTTGTCTTTAAAATGGTCGAGGAGGGACAAAATGGGGCAAAAATCCTTTATGTAAACAATTAATTTTGGATGAGTGGGAGAAAAAAACCCTACCATGAAAATTTCCTATTTGCTAATGAAAATTGTTAAATAAATATGTTACTTTTTAGAAAGTCAAAAGGGTGCCTAAGTACTCAAACTCTACATTTTTTTGTGTGTAGCAATTTACCAGACTATCATCATCCTTACACTATACATTTGATTTTTATGGGCCTCAAATCTTCTTTGTATTGAACTTCTGTTGCATTGTAATCACAACAGAAGATTTATTATAGTACAACTCTTTTGCTAAGTGGAGGACTGAGCCTGCGAACTGACTTTTGATAGCACATTTGTGGAATGGCAAACTATTAGACAGACAAATGTTTTTTTGATAGTAGTAGCTAAAACCCATAACAGGGAAATTTTGTTTACCAATAAGAATTTAATGACCAATAAAAGCTGTATGGGAGAAGGAGAATCAATATAAAAATATAAGAAATTTCAAGAAAATGCTGCATATTTTGACCTATCACAAAATGCTATTATTTCAAATAAAAAAATGAAAATATATGTAAGATTAGATTTACTTTTTAGCTTATGAGAAAAAATCTTAGAAATGGACCATATTTAAATTCACTTATAACTTACTGAGAATGTATTATAATGTCATAAATTCTAAAATAAGGTGTAACTGCTTCCAATTGACCTCTATGTAGGTCTATTTCCTAGATGGATGGCTGAACAATTTCTCAACTGACATAGTGTAGAGCTTTCTTTTCCTTTATTTATTTATTTATTTATTTATTTTGCATGAATTATCTAAGATGACTGATTAGATTTCCACTGCATATTTGCACAGTGTAGAAACAGACTATGAATCTTCCCAGAAAGCAGGTCAAATTCAATTATATTTTTCATACTGGACTTTTCAGTCTCTGCTTTCTCAGGTACCAACAATTCATACCAAATGTCCATATCTGGTCCTAACTTTCATCTGGCCCTGATGTTATTAAAAAGCCTTCTAATGGTGTAATAAGCAATTTGAGTGGGTGAATCAAGGACAAAAACATTTTTCCAATATTCTCTGGTCAAAGATGTTGGGAGTGTTAATCTTGATTCTGCAGCTGTTCCTCCAATAAATCTTAAAAGTTATTTCCAAGCAGTAGCTTTATTTTAAACATTTTGATCATCCTAGATATTTATTAAAATATGGTTGATGTTAAACTTGCTGATCAGGGCATAATGAGTCAAAAGTCATGTAAGCCTTATAAAATTATAAAACATAGGAAACAGGCAAGACAAAATTCATAGGCATGTAATTTCAAGTAAAATAATTTCTTTATGTAGATATAAATCAAGAAAAAATAGCATATAATTTTTTTATCCAAAAGCAGACCACTGAACCACAAAGAGTTATCTTGGGTGGCACTACCCAAACCAGAAATATGGTTATTTTATATGAATCAATAAATAGCTACATTATGGTGTTTAATCTAGCTCATAACATTCATCATTAACTAAAAGATAATAGTTTTTCCTTTTTATTTTGTTGCTTGTATTCCTGGCTTTTAGTCCGTTAATGTAAGCTTTCTGATTGAAGGCTTTGTCTGCTGTTTGTCACTACCTGCCTCACTGTAAAAGCTCAATTAATATTGATGACCAACAGATACTGAGTTCCTATTTACCCTATCTCTAATGGGACACCACTGATCCTAATTTTTATTTATGTAGAACTTCACAAAAACCTCTGATACATTATCTTTTTTAACCTCCAACATCACTAGAGGGCTTAAGATATGCATTCATTTTTTTTTCATGTAAAGATTGAGAATATAGAGGTATACATAGTCAAAAGATCTAGAAATCGAGTTGAATCTGTGTTATCTCGCTAAACAGCTTGTGTTCGCTCACATGCGATACGATTTTAGGACGCTTCGCCTTTAATGAAGGTGAAGAAGATGTTTTGGTGCTCTGGTTTTAGTTTTTATTTTATAATGGTCAAAGACTGAATGCATTACACAGGACAAATCAGTCCATTAGTGACAACAAAAGGAATTGAAAATACAACCTAATAATTAAGTCACTGGATTGGTAAATAATGCGGTATGTGATAATCTCCCCCCCAAAATAAAATGTTAAATTCTTCTGGAAAGTTCTTATTTTTCACTCAGTGCTGTAGCTTTCATTTTTCTCTTTCAGAATTTGACCACTTTCCATTTCATGTCTTATTACTTACCCCAAAACACCAAGAAGGGATAATATTGTAAGAAAACTGTGTAGTTGTCTAAGTGTTACAACTGATGACCACTGATAAAATTTATCTGATCTTTTATACAGATTGGTCTTTGCAAACCTCTTAATGGTTCATTTTAGTTAATTTTTTTCTAGTATTTTGAGGAGAAAAGGACATTTAAAAGCAATTTAGTTTAACTCTCTGTTAAGACAATTATTATTGATGATAGGTCATTTGTGCAAATAAAATCTGTTCTTAAAAAAAATCAAATACTTCGAAAGATTCTTATTCACCTTTTAAAATATGATTACTTTTTTCTTCATTTCACTGAAAAATACGAGCATTTTAATGGAGGTTATGGGTAGAAAAGAGAAGGAAGGAATAGTCCTTTCAGAAAATGAAGAACATCAAGGGACAATATACCTAGAGCTGGAACTTAAGCTAAAGGTCTGTTTAAGAAAAGGCATGCCAAATTATTGAATAGAGTATCAGAGAAGGAAGAGGGAGAGAAAAACTTTACATTTATCCAACATTTTTCTGAGAGCTTGTTCTGGGCAATGTTCTCATTTTAAGACTCAACCTAATTCACACTGTTTAAAGAGAAGAAAACTTAAGAATTGAAAGGATATTTTTTTCTATACACTAATAAGCGACAGTCAAGTAGGTTGCCCTAAGTATTTTAGATACAGTCAATGTGATTTTATCAGTAATGATAACAGTGTGTGTGGAATAAGGAAACTAAATATACACAGTCTGATTCCTCCTGGCCCCATAAAATGTTCCTATACTTTAAATAGACTTTAACAGTATTTCCAAAGAAATGGAATGTATTGCTGCCAGTGGGCTTAATTAGTATAAAATGCTATTTATAAAATATTCACGAGCTGTAGGTAAAAAAACATTGTTTCTCCAAACTGAGAAAATAGATGCTTGTTAATATTTTTGAACCAGTCATTTCTATTTTATTATATTTTTGAAAGTGAATTTCAGCAGTTTGGGGGGAGTGGTAAAATGCTGTCATGTTCATGTTCTCACTTCGATGTTGTGCTTTAAGGCTTATCTTCCTAAGTAGGTTTTAACACTTTACCCTGTTTTTCAATTAGTCAGATATCCTACACTTTAAGGATAAGTTTTATTACAGTTGCTAGTGAAAATACAAAAAGTCGAATGATATTGATTGAATTCTAAGTAATAAACTCTATTTGAAAGACCGGAATATGGGTCTAGCAGTAACAATCCATAGCTCAAAGCCCAACCCTAACCACACAATCATGATCAACTCTTTGCAGGTATGTTAGAAAAGTGGTAATTCAATCATGCTGATTTTCATTTAAACCACTGAGTCTCTTATAGGTTCAAGTAAAAGCTTCTGTGAAACTAATATGATATCCACTCAATGGCTAGATAGTACAGCTGAGTACTCTGCCAGGTAGATTGTAGTTTGTTACACCTAAGATAAAAGTAACAGCTTTGTGTTCCACAGATTTCCGGTGCCTACATTTGGTAGTTTGGTCTTCTGTAACACTTTTTTTTCCTCTTTTTTTTTTTTTTTCTGAGACGGAGTCTCGCTGTGTCACCCAGGCTGGGGTGCCATGGCACGATCCCGGCTCACTGCAACTTTCGCCACCTGGGTTTGAGCAATTCTCCTGTCTCAGCCTCCCAAGTAGCTGGGACTACAGGTGCACACTACCACACCCAGCTAATTTTTGTATTTTTAGTATAGATGGGGTTTAATGATATTGGTCAGGCTGGTCTCAAACTCTTGACCTCAGGTGATCCACCCGCCTTGGTCTCCCAAAGTGCTGGGATTACAGGCATGAGTCACTATGCCCAGCCTGTAACACTTCTTTAAAGAACGAAGATTCATTAACAAAGATAGCATTTGTACAGACAAATATTCAAAAGAATACAGAAAATTCCTGTAGAGCTTTCCGATTTTCCATTGTAGGGCCTTAATTGCTCAGAAACATTATTCATAGCAAATACAGAAAACAGAAAAAAATCAACTAAAGGTATTTCTTTGAATTTTCCTTTGTCATTATTGAGTTTTCACAGAAATATTTGACAAAATACAGCCATATGTCTTAGTGTTTAGTGAATTCAACATGACGTTTGTATAAGAAAGAATCTATAACTTTGTTTTTAAGAAGAAATTACACCAAGTAGACTCCACATGGATCAGTCAAATTCCATAATTCTGAGGAAGGTCCTTTGGACCCTGTATGATAAAATGTTCATGCGTTTATTAAACACTTAAGTCACACATTTCTATACCTATTAGTTTGGCCAGCTGTGTAAGTGTTTATCCTCTTGTACTAAATTCCTGAGAGAACGAGTGTGTTCTGTTGACATCCCTTAAACTCCTGCTGCCCCATAGGGGTTCAAAGCAATGAAGCAAGAAATTGAGTTGAGGAGATGGAGAGGACTCTTGACAGTATCAGCAGCAAACTATTTTGTGCTAATCATGAGACATGGCCTTGGAGAATTCTGGGTCCTAACTATGTCTCTTTTGATGGCTCTGTTAACCTGCAGGAATTGGCCAATCGGATTGTGTTCACAAGAATCTACAATTATAAATTAAAAAGCAAAAGAAAAAAGTTGGACATTTAATTCTATGTTGTAAGTGCTGTATAACAAATAAACATTCTGACTCTTTCTTTTCCGATAAAGCAATTGACTGGAAATAAAGTAAACATAGTTGTGCTCAGAAGTCAAGTGTTATCTTGAAAAAATAACATCCTATAATAGAAAACCAAATACATGAATAGTAAGGAGGCTCCTATATAAACATGTAAGAATGCATGTACACCATTACAATGCCAAGGGACTTACTTATATTTATTTATATTTATGCAATAATTTATTTATTCTATTTTTAAAAATAACTGTGTTATAAATCATCTGGTAGATTCTATAAGATACAATGGAGGGTAAAAAAAGATTCCTGACCACATGGAGATTACAATCTAAGAAAGTAGTAAGACATGAGGCTAAAAGCAATTAATGCTAAATACACAGCTGAAAACAACGAAAGCAAAGGTCTGATTTGTGGAGTCGGTAAAGAGAATCAATACGATCTCTTTGATTTAAATCAAGAAGGCCTATAACTTTAAAGGTACATAATGGGGCATCTGTATTTTATTTCTTAGTAGTTTTAATTAAAAAAAAATTAAGCATATTTGTATCTGAAAACAGGTTGTCTATTTTTTAAAGTAAAAGCACCATTAAATGCAAATGGGAACTGTATTTCAATGCTTACATCTCTTCAGATGTCATGTTTTCAAAGTAGACTCTTTTTAAAGAATAATTTACACTTGCCGGGTGCGGTGGCTCACACCTGAAATCCCAGCACTTTGGGAGGCGAAGGGGACTGGATCACGAGGTCAGGAGATCGAGACCATCCTGGCTAACACAATGAAACCCCATCTCTACTAAAAATACAAAAAATTAGCCAGGCGTGATGGCAGGCACCTGTAGTCCCAGCTACTGGGGAGGCTGAGGCAGGAGAATGGCGTGAACCTGGGAGGTGGAGCTTGCAGTGAACCCAGATCATGCCACTGCACTCCAGCCTGGGTGACAGAGAGCGAGTCTCCTGTCTAAAAAAAGAAAGAAAGAAAGAAAGAAACTACTTTTTTTCTAAAAAGTAAGAAAATCTGAATAAAGTATGGCTTTAGTTAGTACTACATCAATATTGGTTCACTACTTAAGAAAAAATATACTATATTAACATATATTAATAATAAATTGATATATGTTTATGTGAACTCTGTAAAGTCTTTGTAATTTTTCTGTAAATTGAAAACTTTTTATACATAATGTTTATTTAAAAAGAGAAATGGGTTTAGCATGGGAACATGGTTTCACAAAGATAGAAGCACTGTATATGTAAGAGATTGTAGTTATCATGTGTCAAAATATTTAGAAATCAAATATCATGAGTTTTGAGATAAAAGAGTTCCAGAGAGAGACTTCACAGTGAAGTCTGGAAACAGGAGAGGTGGCCATTTAATGGCTATGTGACCTTGTACAGACAACTAATTTCTCTGAGATGTGATATTATTTATAAGTATTAATCATGATGTCTTTCCTGATAAATTTAGAAAGTTCTATTTTTGAGGAAACATTTGGGAATTGTAAATGAGCATATACAATTTAAGGCAATACTGTTATTGTGGTTTTTTAAAATGTTGTTAATATTATTTAAAACTTTGATGGAAAATGTGGATATTTAACAACCAGATCTGAGAGAAAGGAAATTACAGTAAGAAAAATTGAACAAGTGTGAAGAAAGGGGAGTTTAAAGGACAATGATGAAGTCCATATTCATTATATTTAGGGTAAATTCTATATAGTCAGGTTCAACTTTATTCACTAACTTATGAAAATCTTACATGAGATATTTAATATTTATGAAATTAATTGATGCATATGTGATGAAATATGCATTTTTAAGGATCATCCTAGTTATTGCATGGAGAAGGACTGGTAAAGGAGCAAGACTGAAGGCAGAGGAACCAGTTTTGAGGCTGAGAGGCTATAGCAGTCAACAACACAAGAGATGAATGGTGTTTTGTCTAAATTTGTGGCAGAGGGTTAAAAAAATGAATGCATTTGAAACATATGAATGGTGTTTTGTCTAAATTTGTGGCAGAGGGTTAAAAAAATGAATGAATTTATCAGAGATAGAATTGATGCAGCTTGGTAATGCATCAGATTGGAGAGTAAGAATGAAGCAGATGTCAAGAACGAATGTTAGGTGGGACCATTTACTGAAACAGAAAACAAAGGAGAAGTAAAGTTATGGTAGAAATACAGCATGTTTACTTTAGATATGTTGGGTTTGAAATATTTATAGGACATTGATGTGGAACCACCTAATACGTACTTTTCTATATAGCTCTAAATATTAAGAGAATGCTACCAGCCGGGGATATATACACAAGATACTGTGAGCATGTAGGATAATTAATAGTTACATTTTGGGTTATAGAAGAGAGAATGAGAAGAGAGTAGGACTATGAGAAGAAAGAAAGTCGGAGACTGAGGTATAAAATCATCTCATAAAGAACCCTTAATTCCTGGTTAAAGTCCCATCTATTTAGCAACTGCAATATTGCCCCGATCAAAAAATTTAACCTTACTGGTGTTTACACAAAGATGCAACAAAACCTAGACTGCCCTAATCTGTTCCAAACAAAAATATTGTGTTCTTAACGTTGCCTTGTCATTCTGCTCTGTTGTCTTTGAATTCCACCATTCATCGGAGGAGCAATTCATTTAATTATTTACATTTTTATTGAGACATCAATCTGCTATTGGAATCTTACTGAGGGCATTCCACACAGAATGTTGTGACTCTTCATAGGCCATGACATGCAGCTCCTTCAAACCACCTTGAACTCTGTAATATGTCTCTTAGCCTTAGTCAGTCATGCTTTGGGGTTCCCATTGTCTATCAATTCATCTATACTTGCCGTAAAACTCAGGACACACTTAAACTTTATCTTGCCTTTTAATGTTTCTTATTTTTTGGTGCACGTGTGTATTGTCTTCTTGTAGGCTGTAATAACTAGACTGCAGGGAAAACTCCCATTCTT
This sequence comes from Theropithecus gelada, assembly GCF_003255815.1. Taxonomy (NCBI): domain Eukaryota; kingdom Metazoa; phylum Chordata; class Mammalia; order Primates; family Cercopithecidae; genus Theropithecus; species Theropithecus gelada. Next base: position 10,894,258 of record NC_037669.1, on the reverse strand, counting down.
CACTTCACCTAGCAAAGTACCTTGCCATTACCTATATGTTGATTCATTGATTAATTTTTTGACTAAGAAAAATAGTCTATATTTGTTGAAGAAAAAGGAGGATGTGTAAGCTTGAGAGAATAGTTCATAAGAACAAGCTAGTTATATTTCATGCTTTCTGTGGTGAGTTAAATGGTGGTGATTTCTTGTGTTAATGATGAAGAGAAACAGGGTTTATGATTACATGACAACAAAATGTATTTTCTATTTTCAGTTCCTACCAATAAAATAGTTATAGAATTAAGCATTTTTAAATTGTGGGTTTTCTTTTGTCTTTCAATAGCCACAATATTTATAACATCTCTTGGGGGTATACTTTAAGAGGATTCTGTATGTCAGACTTCATTGAAGGATGGCTTTCCTTGCCATCAACAGATTTAAGGAGATGTCATCATCAATTTCCACCTTCAAATAGGTCACTTCATGGTCAATAAATGCAAACTCACTTTAACAAATTAAAAACGGTCTGGACAATAGTCTCCCTCTCTCCATCTATGGAAACCATTATGAGAGTTCGACCTCCAAAAAGCACTCCACTGATTCTGACTTGAATCAAGATATGGCTGGTCCCAGAAAGCCCTTTTCCCAATCTCAACAATAAATAATTATTTCTTTTGGAAATGTCTCCAAACTTCTCCCATGTAGCCAACCAAGGACTGCCAAATATACCTGAAAACTAATTTGAAATCTCTCTGTTACCAAGACACCAGGGATTTGGTCTAGGTCCTGCTGCTCACCTCAAAGAAAACCAATCACCGAGACAAGGCTTATTGCCAAGGAAGAAGGCTGTCATTGGTTGCTGCAGCCAAGGAGATGGGAGATCAGTCTCAAATCCAACTCCCTGACCAACTAAAATTGGGGGTTTGTTTAGCAGGGAAGAAATGTAACCATGTGTGAGAAAATGGAAACTCAGGAGGGACAAGTAAGCAATCATGATGAATGAGGGGCCTGGAGTCTCAGTGTCTGGATACCATCATCTTGTGAATTTCAGTTCTTTGAGACTTTTTGAGAGACCTAGGGTTCTTTCCTTAGGAGGGAAATGAGATAAAACAAATGTAAATTTCAAGCTTTAAGACCAGAAAAGTCAATTTCTATGTTTAGTTTCAAAAAAAGCAAAAAACAAACCAAAAACCTGTCTATGGAACCATTGGGTCAGTTTCACCTCCAAACTCCCTTCCAAAAACCTCACCTTCAAAGAACAATTGCTTTGTTCATGGGCTTTATCAGTATTTCCTTTTAGTACTCTATAAAATGTACTATTTTCTAATATCTATGAACCCATGTAGCAGATGAATTCCCTTACCATACTTTTGAAATAAGCAATCTTTAATAATTTTGTCTTGAACTTAAGTTTTGTCTTGGACATAAGTGCATAATAAGAAATGTAAGTGTCCTACATTGTATTTTTAATATATAGATATTGAATTATTTAAATTAACATTAGTATAAATAGTTGAGAAATTGTGATTCTTTTTAGATGTAATTTCAACAACCTTTTAGTTAGGATGCATCTTGTTATAGATTCATTGATGTGCATTCAATGTTCTTATTACATATTGGATCAGAATTAAGTTCATAGTTCTTTAATTCTTTGCAACACAGACAAAATATCACGGTGACATTTTCCATGTACTATATCCTGATGCACCTGAGCATAATCTCTGGAACACTTTCCGACTTTTGATGAGTCTTATTACAGCCTCAGATAATGGTTTTTCTTTGTGTCTAGATACAGGTTTCCAGGCTAAAGCTTTAATTTTGTAGCAACTGAAAGGTTAACACCTTCTATTAAACAATAGAAGAATGATATTGTGGTAATAAGAAACCATTGCACCTCTGCTGGGTAATTTCTAAATACAAGGAGCTTTACATGTCAGAGTTACCTTGTGTAGAAGTTAATATGAAAGAGTTTAACACACATTTATTCTCTTTGTTTCCTCTAGCTTTTCAATTGTATTCCAAATAGCAAACTGTTAACCTTTCAGGGCCTAGTCTATAATTTGTATTCTGGCTAACAGCTGATTTACTTTACTGAAAGTTTTGCTGATGTAAGGAGCAAAGGATCAAGAGTTTAATGGACATACACACAGAAAAAGCCCAATTCTTTGCATTTAAATCTATCTTATATCAGAAGAACTTATGATAAGTTTATAGCAATAAAATGTCAAGGTGTTAGTAAGAATTGACAGGTTTTCATGTGATTATATGACAGAATCACAGCCCAAAATGTCACCTTTGCTTGGAGAAGCAAGACCCAACTGTATGCTAGTATTGAAGAGACCCATCTCACATGCAATGACATCCATAGACTCAAAGGAAAGGGATGGAGAAAAATATACCACACAAATGGAAAATAGAAAAAAAAAAAAAAAAAAGCAGTGGTTGCTATTCTAATTTCAGATCAAACATACTTTAAACCAATAAAAATCAAAAAAGACGAAGAAGGACATTACATAATAATGGGTTCAATTCAACAAGAAGATGTAACTGTCTTAAACATATATATGCACCCAACACAGAAGCACCCAGAATCATAAAGCAAGTTCTTAGAGACATATGAAGAGGTGTAGATAATGACACAAAAATAGTGGGAGACTTCAGCATGCCACTGGGAGTATTAGAAAGATCTTTGATGCAGAAAATTAACAAAGATATCCTGGGCCTGAAATTGACATTGGACCAAATGGGCCTAATAGATATCTCTAGAACTCTCCTCCCCAAAACAGCAGAATATGCATTCTTCTCATCTAAATCTGACCTCAACTGAGGGACTGGGGTTACGGCTTCTCATTACTGAGAAAAAAAAAAAGAAGACCTTTTATGACCTTTACTGAAATAATCTAACTTAATGACTATACCAATTAATTCCTCAATAATATAGAGTAAATCAGTTATTAAAATCAGTAGTTAGAGTACATCATCCAACAGTCCTGATAAAACAAAAATTATTGAATTCCAACTCCAGAATTTCTAATCAGTAAATTTTAGATGGGACCAATATTTTTCAGCTCCAGTAAGTTTCCAGGTACATTAGTTTTCTAGGGATGCCACTACCAAATACCACAGACTGTGTGCCTTAAACAACAGAAATTTATTTTCTCAAAATCTGGAGGCTGGAAGTCCAATATCAAGGTTCCAGCAGTATCGGTTTCTTCTGAGCTGTCTCTCCTTTTCTTGCAGATGGTGGCCTTCTGGATGTTTTCACATGGTGTTTCTTCTGTGTGCACAAATATCTGGTGTCTCTCCTCTCCCCTTCCTATAAGGGTAACAGATATATTGGATTAGGAACCACCCTAATAGCTCCAGTTTAACCTAATCACCACTTTAAATGCTCTATCTCCAAATATTGTCACAATCTTTGAAGTTAGATCTTCAACATGAATTTCAAGGTGACATCATTCAGCCCATACCACCTGGCTATTCTGATGCTGCTCTCTGGGACCACATGTTGCAAATTGCTAGCTTATGTCATTAAATAAATCCAGGCATTTGCTAAGAAGAACTGACAGTGATTGGGATAAGTAAGGGTTCAATATCAGTAAGGAGAATTCAGAAGATTAATTCTGGATATAGTGGCTCCTCTTTTTCAACATTGATCGAGAGTGACAATCTCACACAAGATGGATTAATAAAAAGAAGCTGAGTTGTAGTCAACTTGATCCTTTGTCCCTTGCCTTCCATGAACCCTGAATCAATAGAAGTATATCCATGTGAGGGATATTTAATGTTACTAGAAACTCTTAGCTCTAACAAGTAATTTGTAGGTGCACTGGTTCATATATTGTTTTCTGCTTTCTGTTTGTCTTGTGGCTTTCTATAGATTACTCTTAAATGTGTTCACTGTGGAACATTAGATTTTCCAGACTTATGGTGGCATTGTTATGAATAAAAGTCCTTTGGATAAACAGATCCAAACTTGTATATAAACACCCAGAGGAAAAATCTAGGTTCTTTAGAAGACAAACCAAAATTAGGAGAAAAGGAGGAAAAAATATTTTCACATATTCATTAGATAGATGAATCAGATTATCTAATAGATCCATTAGATAGATCAATCATATTATCTAATAGATCAATCATAGATATTATCTATGATAATGATTATCTAGATATGATTGATCTATCTAATAAATCTAATTTTTCTGTAAAGTTGACTTTTTAACATCAAAATCATTTACAGTAACAAATTTGAAACCAAACTTTAGTTCAAAATAAATTTTCTTCAAGTTCATGCTCTTTAAAAATATTTATATTTGACCTTCAATCTTCTCATCTGCCAAATGAGTTAACAATACTTATATTAGGAATTTGCTATAATGTTTAATGAAATACAGAATATTCAGTAATAGATACGTAGGATGCATTCAAAATGGTGGTTATAATTATGAAGACTGCTATAGAGTATTAAACAGAGGTAGTCCAGAGTGTACATACATCATATGATTTGGCAAACATCCCACTAAAGAAAATATTTAGTGGAATTGGCTAAGTTATCAGCACTCTTTTCTCCCCCTACCTGCAGATAATCTTGACATCTCTTATGTTTTATTCTAGTTTGAATATGGCCACTCCTTCAGTTCTTTCCCCCAAAAATCTACTCTCAGCAAAGCTCACCAGAGTAAGTTGATTCCTGGAGAAAATTGGAAAACCCTTTAAATACCAACATGGGAGATTTGTCTAAAAATGCAAAATTACATGATAATTTATTGTGTTTTGAGTGGCTATAAGAAGGCCATGCATATATGAATAAGGTCCTCTAAAGCTGACATAACAACATATCTGACACTGGATAGCCTAAACAACAGAAATTTGTTTTCTATAGTTCCAGAAACTAATAGCCCAAGAACAAGGTGCTATGAAGGTTGGTTCCTTATCAGGCCTCTCTGCCTGACTTGTAGAGAGTCTCTCACATGGCCCTTTCTTTGTGTGTGTTGGGGAAAACAGAGAGAGAAATCTCTTGTGTCTCTTTCTCTTCTTGTAAGAATACTGTCCTAGGGCCCCAAACTCATGACCTCATTTAACCTTAGTTTCCTCCCTAAAGTCCCTATCTCCAAATACAGTCACATTGGGGTTCAGAGTTTCAACATATAAATTTTGGGACGACACAATTCAGTCCACAACATAAAGTAACTAATAATATGGTTAAGGTTTGCAAATGATCAACAATATTTCACAATATGAATAGACAATGAATGCATATACGTTTTAATTTTTCACATCATCTTTAACACTAATCTCCAATGATTCTGAATGGTTTTACTTTTGATCACACAGAGCCCATATAAAATTTTGTTTGCTGTGTATTTGCCTTTTTAAGTAAAATAAAAGTGTTTGACAAAGATTATGTGACATTCATAAAATCCCGTAAAATAAGTGGAGAAAATTATTCTACTGTATTTTCTACTTTTTATGCTGTGATATATTTGGAGACATGTCTGGAGCTTGAATAGGAAGATATGTACAGATAAACAACCCAATGTGATATTAGATATAAGAGTTTATGGTAAGAGTCAAGAACGTTTCTATTTTCCATAGGAAACAGTCAACCATGAAATTAACATAAAACTTTTTCAATAAAACAAATTGTTTTTTCAAAATCTCACTGAGTAGATTTATCTCACTGAGATAAATATCTCACTGAGTAGAAAGAAAAGGAGAAGCCTCATTGAAGGCATTGTTTCAATACATTATCAAACTGCTCTTATATATTGACAAGCATAGTGGTTCAAACAAATCCTTTTGGAAAAAGTATTGAATTTGGATGGTAAATACACATTTTGTAACTGAAACTATTATAACAAATTTTAAATTATACTAAAAGAAATGGCAAACTATGGCAGTGGAAAGATATATAAATTTGTTTATTTCTCCAAATAAGTTATCCAAACTAGAAATCCACAAACGTAGATCAAAGCATTCTGGTTCTTAAAGAGTGACAAAATATTCATTTTTACAAATATTTTCAATCTTTTCTTGCAGCTTCTAATAAAAGTTATGCTTGACTCTTTGACAACATTTGATATGACAATATATGTTTGGTACATAGCACTCAACACTTTTCAGGGATTTGAAAATACAACAACATTAAATAATTTGCGATTGATTTTCTTCTCAACCTTGTGAAAAATAGTGTATGTAAGAAATAGAAGTAGGATTTGTCAATTTTCATTCACAAATGCATTCAGCCATGTTTTCAAGGCATGCCAGGAACATTAAATCCCCCAAGTCAAGAAATAAAATGAATTGAATGAATACAATTCAAATGAACTTCTAACTGAGACATTGAGTGGTGAAGGGAATATTTATTATTTATTAAATTTTTCTCACATTAAAAGAAAAGAAAAAACTTTAACCTGGTTAAATACCAGACATTAGTTTGGATAAGAATTGTACACATTCCTCAAATCTGTTCCAGCACCGAGTCTGGATTGTGATTCAGAGAAAAAGTGTCTGCATTGCCTGTTTATTCCGATTCAGTCCAAATGTTTTAAAAAAACCAAAGACAGAATTAAGTCAATATGACCTACTTTCACAAAAAAAACTTCTGCAATTCCTGAAAAAGACCTAAGCCAATGATATATTTGGTAGCATTTTATGTTAGAAGAATCACTAGAACCTGGAAAAAATATTCTGTAAAAAGCTAACACTCTTAAAGTTAAAAAATAAATTTCACTCTTTTTGCTGGAATATCCATTTTGATGAGACCACATGTTTTATGAGCTTTCACTGGAATATCTCACTGAGTAGAAAGAAAAGGAGAAGCATCATTGAAGGCATTGTTTCAATACATCATCAAACTGCTCTTATATATTGATAAGCATAGTGGTTCAAACAAATCCTTTTGGAAAAAGTATTGAATTTGGATGGTAAATACACATTTTGTAACTGAAATTAGTTTAACAAATTTTAAATTATACTAAAAGACATGGCAAGCTATGGCAGTGGAAAGAGACATAACCTGTCATTACCACAGAATAGAATTTCTTATTCCTCAAACTGAGAACAAGCTGACTCTAGAACATACAAGTCTACAAGTTTACTTTTTCTAATTAGGAAAATACAGGACAATAAAAATAGATAGTATAATAGTTTGGGGATTACAGAATAATTCTTACCTTGGTTTAGCAAATTTATAACACAATTTACATCTGTAAAAGTGTAAAAGACATAACTGTGGGTTCTCTTTTATATTAAACTTCATAATAAATAAAAACTATAGGTTCTAGGTTATCTAATTATTAGGTGGCTAAGCAATTAGAGGTCTGTATTAGTCCATTTTCATTCTGCTATGAAGAAAAATCTGAGACTGTGTACTTTATAAAGAAAAAGAAGTTGAATGGATGAGCAGTTTCACATGGCAGAAGGTGAAGTAGGAGCAAAAGCATGTCTTACACGGCAGCAGGCAAGACAGTATGTGCAGGGGAACTGTCCTTTATAAAACCATCAGATCTTGTGAGACTCACTCACTATCACGAGAACAACACGAAAAAACCTGCCCCCGTGATTCAATTAACTCCCACTGGATCCCTCCCATGACACAAGGGGATTATGGGAGCTACAATTCAAGATGAGATTTGGATGGGGACACAGCCAAACTATATCAAGGTCCTTAACCAAAAATGTGACAATAAAATCTCAGATTTTGGATTTTAAATTTTAAAATTTAGTTTTCCAGATTGAATCGTATATCATGTATTCATTCTAACAAACATTTATTAATTGCTGCTTTTTCAGATGGTATAGTTGACCTTATATAAAATGTCTGGAGTAAGGGTTACAAACATGAGTGCCCAAAGGAGTAATGTAAATGATCAAAGTTGGCCTGTGTGGAATGAGGCTCCCTGGAGTGTGAGCGTCCACCAAAAAAGGACAGGTTGTCTTCAGCTTCAGTATGGTTATGTGGGCACAGTTTTTCCAGATTTATCATTTTTTACAAGAGATTGGAAATCTGACATTGTAATTGCAGTCTTCTGATTTTTAAGTACCAATAACTAATTAAGTTAAAAAAACATGTTTTTTTTAAATAAATAAATAGCCAGACAAAATGTGTTTATAGACCTGATGCAGGCTGTTTGAAGTTTTTCCCACTGATACAGAGATTTATCAATACCTTTGAAGTCTGACATTTTATTCAGATTTTTGGCAATGAATATATAGCCTCCAAGTCTGTCATTGGTTCTAAAGATAGATACCCGATTCTCTGTTGTCTGTTCAGATTCCATGATACTCAATCTTTCTATCAGTCCCTTGGAAAATGACATTGTCAGATCATCTTTAAGTTTGCCTGATGATACCTATTTGTAAAGGGAGAATGTTACACTGTTTAATACAGATCAGACCTGAAAATAAAAGTATTTTGAGAAAATAAAACAAGCTATTATTTGAGTAAAAATTACTTTATGTGCACACCATATATATATACATACATTTTATATATATATACACACACACTTTTGAAAATATATATATACACACACTTTTATATATACACACACACACACACACACACACACACGGTAAAATATTCATAGAGATTGAACCAATGGTCATTAATCAAACTTTATGTTAGTAGGAATTATCTGAAATAAATGTACTTTTTAATACGAGGTTTTCCTCCAAGAGACGCAGATTCTGTAGTAAAGAGGACCCAGGGCCTTTTAAAGAAGGCTTCATGTGGTTTCAGGCTCATGGTTATAAGGTTCATATTATAAACACTAAGGTAGATTAAAACACTAATAAAGAATAAAACATCAATTTGATACAAAATTAGTATCATTTCCGTGAAAGTAGTCAAGGTCCTACCCTTTACATTTTCTTTTTCAAATAAATGGTGGTTGACTATTGGATCATCCTCTTTAGTGTGAATATTCTATACAGTGGAAGAGTAAGTAAATATAGATGGTTCCTGACTTGTGATGGTTTAAATTATAAATTTTTTTTTCATTTTTTTTTTTTTTTGAGACAGAGTCTCGCTCTGTTCCACAGGCTGGAGTGCAGTGGCACAATGCCGGCTCACTGCAACCTCTGCCTTCCAGGTTCAACCAATCTCTGCCTCAGCCTCCCAAGTAGCTGGGATTACAGGCACCTGCCACCACACCTGGCCAATTTTTGTATTTTTAGCAGAGATGGGGTTTTAGCATCTTGGCCAGGCCGGTCTTGAAGTCCTGACCTCATGATCCACCCGCCTCGGCCTCCCAAAGTACTGGGATTACAGGTGTGAACCACTGCACCCAGCCTAAAGTTACAATTTTTCAATTCTATGATGGTGCAAAAGTGTATTTACCTTTCTCGTGCAACTGATAAAGACATACTCAAGAATGGGTGGTTTATAAAGAGACAGAGGTTTAATGGACTCACAGTTCCACATGTTGGGGGAGGTTTCACGATCATGGTGGAAAGCAAAAGACACTTCTTACGTGGTGGCAGACGAGAGAGAATGAGATGCAAGAGAAAGGGGTTTCCCCTTGTAAAACCATCAGATCTCATGAGACTTACTCACTATCACGAGAACAGTATGGGGGAAACCACTCCCATGATTCAATTATCTCCCACTGGGTTTCTCCCACAACACGTGGGAATTATGGGAACTACAATTCAAGATGATATTTGGGTGGGGACACAGCCAAACCATATCAAAAATCAATGCACATTTAGTAGAAACCTTTCTTCAAGTACTCATATAACCATTCTGTTTTTCACTTTCAGTGTTCAGTAAGTTACATGAGATATTCAACACTTTATAATAAAAAATAATTTTTTGTTAGGTGCTTTTGCCCAACTGCAGGCTAATGTAAGTTTTCTGAGCACATTTAAGGTAGGCTAAGCTAAGCTGTGATGTTTGGTAGGTTAGTCGTATTAAGCGCATTTTTGACACAGGGTGTTTTGATATTCTGAACTCATGGTTGATTTATAGACCCCATTGCAAGTCAAGGAGCCTCTGTACTATTTCACATTTGTGAACCAGATGGTTGTGCTCATTGGCTGACAAGTTTAAATAAACATAAAAATAACAATAAAAACAGTAAAAGCTAAAATTGAGAACAGTACCCCCAAACACAGAGTTATTATTGTTATTCTGCTTTTACAGAGAATGAAAGGGACTAGTCAAATATCTTCCAGTGAGGCAACTTGCCAAGCATCATAATATTCAGTAAGTGGTTTCTCCATGGAGAAAACAACCAGAAATCCCTGTCATTACAAAGGGAGAGAGGATAAGGTAGACATTGTCCTAAGCACCAACCTCCCATGTCACATTTAGTTGGCATTTCAAGCACAGGATGGCTAGGATACAACAGGCAATATTTTTACTTTTTGTGTCCATATACCTCCTTAATCATGAAACCATATATAATTTATATATGTGTGTGTGTGTGTGTGTGTATTTTAGTGATCCAACAATTTTTTCTCATCCCTCTGTCCCAAGCACGTAGCCATTCTAGAGTATTCTAACAGAGGCATAATCCTCTTCTGAGATAAGCCTTTGATATTTCTAATTGGTTAAAAGTGACTCTCACTCTTTGATATTTATCTGTCTCAGCTCTCACTGAGTAGAGATATTTAATAAGACGGCTAGTTAAATCCTGCCAGCCAATCTCTTTCTTCTTCTTATGCCTATACTAGCATCATGCTGGTCACAGATGACAGGACGCTCGCAGATCTTGATCTAGTCACAGTGTCAGAGGATTGGAAATAATATAATGTCCCTCTCAGAACAGAATAGGGAGGTAACATGATGTAATGTAAAGAGTAAAAGAGAAGATTTTGGGGAGGTTGAATCCTAAATGTATTAGTTTAGATCTTTGACCTAAGGTAAATTATTTAAGTTATCCTTTCTCAGTCTCCTCACCTAACATCCCTACCACACAGGGTCATTGTCAGTGTTCACTCAATAACTCTTTGCTATTGTAGTTATCATTAACAAAGAAACATGGCTCACACCTGTAATCCTAGCACTTTGGGAGGCTGAGGCGGGTGGATCACGAAGTCAGAAGATCGAGACCATCCTGGCTAACACGGTGAAACCGTGTCTCTACTAAACATACAAAAAATCAGCCGGACGTGATGGCACGCGCCTGTAGTCGCAGCTACTCTGGAGGCTGAGGCAGGGGAGTCGCTTGAACCTGAGAGGTGGAGGTTGCAGTGAGCTGAGATCACATCACTGCACTCCAGCCTGGGTAAAAGAGCGAGACTCCATCTGGAAAAATAAAAAGAAACAAAATCTGAGAGTTTTTTTTTTTTTAAAATGCATATGCCAGACTACAAAATGTAAATAGTGTGAAATTCCATATTCACAGCCATCATTTTATTCTCTTACCTGATTATAGTGGTGCAGATGTAACATTTCTATATGATACAAATTAAAACAAAGGAGTTATAACAAAAGGAGATCCAGGAGAATCACTAAAACTAATTTAAAGTTGATACTAAGCTCTGAGATAGAAAAAGAAGAAAGGGGGAAGGAGAAAAAAATAGAGCAACATCTTCCAAATATTGGTGAGTATTAAAATTGTTGAGGTGATAAACACATAATTTTGGCATCCTAGACCCAGATACTTTGATTCAGGAAGTCTGGGGTTAGGTCTAGAAACATACTCTTAAATTTCCCCTGTGATTTTGATACTTAGTTCACTTAGACCACCCCTACATAAACACTTAAGGAAGGATCGCTTACTCTGAAAAGAAAACTAAAAAGGACTTTTTATCACTACCTTCACATTCACAAATAACATCTCACTGAGTAGTATTGTCATTGTTTTTTCCATTCTTTCTTATAACTAAAGGTGAAGAAATAAAATTAATATACTCGTTCAGGAATTTTATCTTAGCTATCAGAAATTTAAAAAAAAAATTAAAGAGTAAAAATACAGAAATCAAATACTGGATATCTACGGTTATGGATGTCCCAGTTTAGCAATCTTTTAAAACAAAGACTAAGTATTGTCATTTTAGTTACAGATTAGGAGTTAAACTGTCCAGATCAATTTCAGGAAAGAGAACTAATAATTAATAGCTCTCCTATATGTGAACATTATTTTTCTTCATCTAATCCTCACAACAACCTCTTAGGTAGCTCTCACTCACCATTATTTTTTACATGAGGATGTGATGCTTGGAAGCACCAATAACCTTGCGCAAGTTTACATTATTAGTCAACTATTATACCAACTTGCAAACTCAAGACCCCCCAGCTAGAAATTCCTTCATTTTCTTTTAGATGGTCTCTCTCCAGACTGAAACTTTTCACAATAAATATATTACCATTCATCAATTTTTTTTTCCCCATAGCACAGCACCACAATTTCTCTCCAGCTGCTGTAGGTCATTTAACAGCACTAAAATCTTTAGTAATTTCCCACTTCTTAATTAATTTTGAATTAATTCAAAATTCCCTAACAGAGCACAGAAGATCTTATGCAACTTATTTCTAACCTATTTCTTCAGCCTCAACTTGATTTCTCCCCAGCCTTTTACTAAATAGATTTATCTTTCTTTGTGAATGACAAGATGTCTTGATCAGAGTTCTCTGTCTGGAATACCTTTAACAGTCTTATCTTCCGAGCTCATCCTGGGCCATTTTCTGAAGCCTGCCATAAATACCTTTTCTCTGACACCAACAACAGAACTAATTTTTACTCTTTTGTAATCTCACACTATATTCTGTACATTTCTCCCTTTGTCATTCATTCAATTGTTACATGACATTACCCATGATTGAAAAAAGCAACTTGAAGCAAGATCTCAGTTTTATTCAATTTTGTATCCCCAGTACCTAGTTCTTAGTAAGTGTTCATAAACCCTACTGAGGTAAATTGAGCTATTTTTATAAAATAGTCAGTGCTGTTGTTAGTCTTCTTTAGCAATACATTTCAATCCACCATGGATGTATCCCATAATTAAAATATGAACTTTAAAATTCACTACATATTTATAAGGATGATAATTATAACTTATTTTCATATATTCATTAGCATGTCAAGGTATCTTCCTAATAAATAATTACAAAAAGTTTTTAAAATCCTCCTCATCAAGGATGAAGAGATTATCCACTATTAGCTAAAATATGACTTTGACTTGTATTTAAAATTAACAGCAGGTATATTGGCATAATTAATATCACAGTATTTAAAATACTTAAAATAGATATTATTTTCCATACCAAGAAATAGATTGCATCATGCATCTATAATTTTTTTCTCTAAATTATATTAAAATATGGCTTTGTGAATATCCATAAATTATAATAATTGTATATTACTAGCAAGATATAGAGGACAGACAAAAGAGTCACAGCGATGGGTCTACACATTTGTAGGATGAACTCCTTTGAGGCTCTGTGGGATGAATACAAAGACACTCTCAATACATTTGTATTTATTTTGTATAAACAAATCCGGAAACCAATTCGAAATGTATGCTCTAAGCTATTTTCTGTATATCTTGTATGCTTGTGCATTTTTCTGGAGACACGCATGGGGACTAAATAAAATTATTCAAAACCCTTCACTCTACACTTATTATATGAGGTTATAATGACCGAGGCTCACTTTTCACACACTTCAAGCCCTTTGTAGTATTCTATATCCATTAGAAGTATACTGCAATTCATGAGTAACACTAGAATTTTAACACATTCTTAGAATCTTAACACACTTAGTTTCATTACTTTTGTGTTTTTTCTTTTTTCTTTTGGATTCTAATTATGCTGGTAACTAGACCATTCTTTGACATACATATTTCTAAAACTTTTCTCCCTATTCTTTCTTCTATCTTTCAGTCTCAGTATAATAAGTTCAACTGATTTTATTCCAATTAGATTTTTTTTTCCTCTTTTGGTCCGTGTGAATTTAGTTGTCTACGTAACTCTGGAAAATTGCCTGAGAAAGGACTGCATCATTAGAAAAAACAGGCGGAATGGTTTACTGAAGGAATGCATTATTTCCAATCTCCTCCATTGTGTGTCAAGCAACATCTTGACTGATGTTGCTGAATTACCTTTAACAAGACCATTTGCAGCTGCAATTTGAAAGTGATGTATTCCATGAAGTTCCTGATACTGCCAAGAGCAGAGGCTGGGTTTCTGTGGCCTTGATGATTGTTAGCCAAACACTTGAATTACTGGACTTCCCCAATGTGTCATTCTGTAAAATCTGAGGAAAGTAAAAACAATTGTAGAAGATAGCTATGTGTACTTTCAGGAAACATTGGACCTTGACAAACCATTTCAAAGACATCTCAAATTAATTAAAGCATCTTAGTTCAAACCTCAAAAATATTATATTCCTTTATATGTTAGATTATAGGAAAAGCCTAAAAATCCTGACCTAACTCTAAAGTGGTAGAAAGTAAATCTTTAAATAGAAAACAAACAGTAAAAAATCTCAAAGCGCTATTTTGAATTTCATTTAAAAATATAATAGTATGCTTCAACAATAAGGTTTTTAAGCACTTCAGTCAAACAAATGGTAAAATACACTTCCCTTTTTACTTTTTCACTAAAAGTGGAACAATAACAGTAATTATAATTAGTTCTTTGCATATGTGGACTACAGTGATGTCATTCATGGGTTAAGGATTTTAACTTTCTCTGCTGTGTTTATCCATTTTGCATGAACTATCCAGCACCTAAGTCAGAGATACTGGTTCCTTTTCCTTCATTATCGCTGGCCTTACAGGTATGTCTAGTCCCTAAGGAAAAATTCCTCTACAAGTCCAGAGATAGAAATGCTCTGTCTCACATCATAGAGTAGAAGCTTTATTGCTTTGCCCTCATTTTACCATAGCTGTGAGATGTCCAAAGCTAAATTTTATTCTCCATTATTCTTTGCTCCTGGATTTTTAAAGATAATTTTCTTTGTTTCTTATATGATTCTTATATTTTTATCTAAATTTTAATTGTTTTATCTTTAAGACATTCTGTGGAAACCATCTTAAGTCATTTTTGAAAACTTGGTTGTTACAAATAATTTAATAAATTTGCAGGAAAAAGTAGGAGAGCCTGCCTATGTTAAGCTACAAACGAGCTTTCTAATCGCCGTCTGCACAGAATATTTTCTCTAGTGACATTCAAAATTCCACTCTTGTTAAAAAAAGGTAACAAAGAAAAATAGCATTCTTTCTTCAGCCATTCTCTGTATATGAGTTCATCAAATTAATCTCCTTCAGTGACTAACAGAACCAGGCAGCCAACGAAGTGTCTTTGATGAGATAGGCCGAAGTGCAAAACCCAGACCAAATTAAACCAAACCAAACCACAAATCGTGGAATAGTGGCCCCTGAAAAGAGAGGAATACTGAAGAAGGAAGATGTACTCCTTCCTTTTTTTTTCTAAGATTGTCGCCTCCCTTCCATTACTACATAGTAGTTTCTAGAAAGTACAGAAAGAATAACTTACTGAGATTTAAAAAAAAAAAAGAAAGAAACCCTCATACACTGTGGGATAAGTAGAAGGATAATCACAAACTACTGCCATGTAGGAACTTCAGCCTTACATAATCATCTTATCTTCATGAAGGAAGACTCAACGACTTTCAAACTCCATGTTACATTATGCCAAACTCTATTTCACACCAATAGGTTAATTTGTTAATAATTTTTATTGGTTGTGACACATCTTTAAAAATGTTCCTTGAGGACACACATGCATGTTTATTTTACTATTCAAAAGGGCTGTGTATGGGAAAAGCTTTAAAATTTGGTCAGCTTAAAGTATTATGAAACTTAAATCATTGATCCTAAATTTAAAAGGTATTTATTTCCTATCTTTTGTTTATAAATCTATATTATATTTTTACTCTTGGCCTTAGAAAACTTTATTAATGTAATAAAGCTATGGTCTCATGTATATAAAAATGTTTTCTCCAAGTTGCTGTTGGCTGTAGCCAGCTTTTCTTTCTAAGTTCCTTTATCTCTGTAGTTTGGATCCAAAATTTAGAGGTAAAATCAGATTACTCGTTCAACTTCCATTTCCCTAGTAAAAAATTGACCCTGTACAGGTAAAACTAATTATGTACTGGGCATTTCCTTGAGCTAAGCAATGTGAAGTACTAACTCAGGCCCCAGAGTACCATATCACACAATGAAACACTCACTTTGCTTAATGCCCTAGTGAATTGAAGAATTAATACATTTCTTAAGTGCCAAATATAATCCCATGTATTAGATCATGTTTTGGGGGAATGTAGTTCAATTTGAGAAAAACAACTTGGTATTGGCACACAAAATAAGTAGTTTATGAAAAATAGAAATAAAATATATCCCTAAGCAAAAAATTTATTTTTTCCAAGAGAAGTTTGTTGAATAATAGTGACAATTTATCAATTATAGTATGCTCTAGGGCTAGTTTCACACTTACTGTTAAGAAAAGTATTGGGCTCTTCCAAGATGGCTGAATAAGAACAGCTCCGGTCTGCCGCTCCCAGCGAGATCAATGCAGAAGATGGGTGATTTCTGCATTTCCAACTGAGGTACCTGGTTCATCTCACTGGGACTGGTTGGACAGTGGGTGCAGCCCGTGAAGGGCGAGCAGAAGCAGGACGGGGCATTGCCTCACCAGGGAAGCGCAAGGGGTCGGGGGATTTCCCTTTCCTAGCCAAGGGAACCTATACCTGGAGGAATGGTACACTTCTGCCCAAATACTCTGCTTTTTCCACAGTTTTAGCAACCAGCAGATCAGGAGATTCCCTCCCATGCCTGGCTTGGTGAGTCCCATGCCCACGGAACCTTGTTCACTGCTAGTGCAGTAGTCTGGGATCAACCGGGGAGGCTGAAGCCTGGCAGGGGGAGGGGCATGAGCCATTGCTGAGTCTTGAGTAGGTAAGCAAAGTAGTCGGGAAGTTCATACTGGGCAGAGCCCACCGCAGCTCAGCAAGGCCTACTGCCTCTCTAGACTCCACCTCCATGGGCAGGGCATAGCTGAACAAAAGGAAGCAGACAAATTCTCCAGACTTAAACGTCCCTGTCTGACAGCCCTGAAGAGAGTAGTGGTTCTCCCAGCATGACATTCAAGCTCTGAGAATGGACAGGTTACCTCCTGAAGTGGGTCCCTGACCCCTGTGTAGCTTGACTGGGAAACACCTCTCAGTAGGGGCAACCGACACCTCATACAGGTGGGTGCCCCTCTGAGACAAAGCTTCCAGAGGAAGGATCAGGCAACAATATTTTGCTGTTCTGCAATATTTGCTGTTCTGCAGTCTCCACTGGTGATATCCAGGCAAACAGGATCTGGAGTGGACCTCCAGCAAACTCCAACAGACTTGCAGTTGAGGGACCTGACTGTTAGAAGGAAAACTAACAAACGGAAAGGAATAGCATCAACATCAACAAAAAGGACATCTACACCAAAACCTCATCTGTAGGTCACCAACATGAAAAAGCAAAGGTAGATAAAACCACAAAGATTGGGAGAAACCGGAGCAGAAAAGTTGAAAATTTCAAAAACCAGAGTGCTTCTTCTCCTCCAAAGGATTGCATCTCCTTATCAGCAATGGAATAAAACTGGACGGAGAATAAGTTTGATGAGCTGACAGAAGTAGGCTTCAGGAGGTTGGTAATAACAAACTTCTCCGAGCTAAAGGAGCATGTTTTAACCCATTGCTAGGAAGCTAAAAACCTTGAAAAAAAAAGCTTAGATGAATGACTAAATAGAATAAACAGTGTAGAGAAGATCTTAAATGACCTGATGGAGCTGAAAACCACAGCATGAGAACTTTGTGACACATGCACAAGCTTCAATAGCCAATTTGATCAAGTGGAAGAAAGGATATCAGTGATTGAAGAATAAATAAATGAAATAAATCAAGAAGACCGGTTTAGAGAAAAAAGAGTAAAAAGAAACAAAGCCTCCAAGAAATATGGGACTATGTGAAAAGACCAAATCTACATTTGATTGGTGTACCCAAAATTGACGAGGAGAATGGAACCAAGTTAGAAAACACTCTTCAGGATATTATCCAGGAGAACTTCCCCGACCTAGCAAAGCAGGCCAACATTCAAGTTCAGGAAATACAAAGAACACCAAGAAGATACTCCTTGAGAAAAGCAACCCCAAGACACATAATTGCCAGATTCGCTAAGGTTGAAATGAAGGAAAAAATGTTAAGGGCAGCCAGAGAGAAAGTTCAGGTTACCCACAAAGGGAAGCCCATCAGACTAGCAGCAGATCTCTCAGCAGAAACCCTTCAAGCCAGAAGACAGTGAGGGCCAATATTCAACATTCTTAAAGAAAAGAATTTTATACCCAGAATCCCATATACAGCCAAACTAAGCTTCATAAGTGAAGGAAAAATAAAATCTTTACAGAAAAGCAAGAGCAAACAAATTCAAAAGTTAGCAGAAGTCAAGAAATAACTAAGATCAGAGCAGAACTGAAGGAGATCAAGACAGAAAAAACCGTTCAAAAAAATCAGTGAATCCAGGAGCTTGTTTTCTGAAAAGATCAACAAAATAGATAGACTGCTAGAAAGACTAATAAAGAAGAAAAGAGAGAAGAATGAAATAGACACAATAAAAAATGATAAAGGGGACATCACCACTGATCCCACAGAAATACAAACTACCATCAGAGAATACTATAAACTCCTTTACACAAATAAACTAGAAAATCTAGAAGAAAGAGATAAATTCCTGGTCACATAACCCCCGCAAGACTAAACCAGAAAGAAATTGAATCTCTGAAGAGACCAATAACAGGTTCTGAAATTGAGGCAATATTTGATAGCCTACCAACCAACAAACGTCCAGGACCAGATGGATTCACAGTAAAATTCTACTAGAGGTACAAAGAGGAGCTGATACCATTCCTTCTGAAGTTGTTCCAATAAATAGAAAAGGAGGGACTCCTCCCTAACTCATTTTATGAGGCCAGCATCATCCTGACACCCTGGCAGTGACACAACAACAAACAAAAGAGAATTTTAGACCAATATCCCTGATGAACGTCGATGCAAAAATCCTCAGTAAAATACTGGCAAACCAAATCCAGCAGCACATCAAACAGTTTATCCACCATGATCAAGTGGGGTTCATCCTTGTGATGCAAGGCTGGTTCAACATATGCAAATCAATAAATGTAATCCATCACATAACCAGAACCAAAGATAAAAACCGCATAATTATCTCAATAGATGCAGAAAACATCTTCAACAAAATTCAACAATCCTTCATGCTAAAAGCTCTCAATAAACTAGGTATGATGGAATGTATCTCAAAATCATAAGAGCTACTTATGACAAACCCACAACCAATATCATACAGAATGGGCAAAAACTGGAAGCACTCCCTTTGAAAACTGGCACAAGACAAGGATGCCCTCTCTCACTATTCCTATTCAACATAATGTTGTAAGTTCTGGCCAGGGTAATCATGCAAGAAAAAGAAATAAAGGTTATTCAATTAGGAAAAGAGGAAGTCAAATTGTCCCTGTTTGCAAATGACATGATTGTGTACTTAGAAAACCCCGTTTTCTCAGCCTAAACTCTCCTTAAGTTAATAAACAACTTCAGCAAAGTTTTAGTATACAAAATCAATATGCAAAAATCACAAGCATTTTTGTACACCGATAACAGACCACCAGAGAGCCAAATCATGAGTGAACTCACATTAAATTGCTAAAATGAGAATAAAATACCTAGGAATCCAACTTACCAGGGATGTGAAGGACCTCTTCAAGGAGAACTACAAACCACTGCTCAACAAAATAGAAGAGGACACAAATGGAAGGACATTCCATGCTCATGGATAGTAAGAATCAATATGGTGAAAATGGCCATACGGCCCAACGTAATTTCCAATGTTATCCACATCAAGTTACCACTGATTTTCTTCAGAGAATTGGAAAAAATACTTTAAAACTCATATGGAACCAAAAAAGAACCCTCATAGCCAACACAATCCTAAGCAAAAAGAACCAAGCTGGAGACATCATGCTACCTGACTTCAAACTATACTACAAGGCTACAATAACCAAAATAGCATGGTACTGGCACCAAAACAGATATATAGACCAATGGAACAGAACAGAGGCCTCAGAAATAACACTACATATCTACAACCATCTGATCTTTGACAAACCTGACAAATACAAGAAATGGGGAAAGGGTTCTTTATGTAATAAATGATGCTGGGAAAACTGGCTTGCCATGTGTGGAAAGTTGAAACTGGATCCCTTCCTTACACCTTATACAAAAATTAACTCAAGATGAGTTAAAGACTTAAATGTAAGACCTCAAACCATAAAAAACCCTCGAAGAAAACCTGGGCAATAACATTCAGGACATAGGCATGGGCAAGAACTTCCTGACTAAAACACCAAAAGCAATGGCAACAAACACCAAAATAGACAAATGGGATCTAATTAAACTAAAGAGCTTCTGCACAGCAAAAGAAACTATCATCAGAGTGAACAGGCAACCTACAGAATGGGAGAAAATTTTTGCAGTATACCATCTGACAAAGGGCTAATATCCAGAACCTACAAAGAACTTAAAGAAATTTACAAGAAAAAAACAAACAACCCACCCCATCAAAAAGTGAGCAAAGGGTATGAACAGATATTTCTCAAAAGAAGACATTTATGCAGCCAACAGACATATGAAAAAATGCTAATCATCACTGGTCATTAGAAAAATGTGAATCAAAAGCACAATGAGATGCCATCACACGCCAGTTAGAATGACAATCATTACAAAGTCAGGAAACAACAGATGCTGGAGAGGATTTGGAAAAATAGGGACACTTTTACCCTGTTGATGGCAGTGTAAATTAGTTCAACCATCGTAGAGGACAGTATGGTGATTCCTCAAGGATCTAGAATTAGAAATACCATTTGATCCAGTGATCGCATTACTGGGTATATACCCAAAGGATTATAAATCATGCTACTATAAGACACATGCACACATATGTTTATTGCAGCACTATTCACAATAGCAAAGACTTGGAACCAACCCACATGTCCATCAGTGATAGACTGGATTAAGAAAATGTGGCACATATACACCATGGAATACTATGCAGCCGTAAAAAAGAATTAGTTCATGTCCTTTGCAGGGACATGGATGAAGCTGGAAACCATCATTCTCAGCAAACTATCACAAAGACAGAAAACCAGACACGTCGTGTTCTCACTCCTAGATAGGAGGTGAACAATGAGAACACATGGACACAGGGCAGGAAATATCACACATCAGGGCCTGTCGGGGAGGCGGCTGAGGGAAAGATAGTATTAGGAGAAATACATCATGTAAAGGACTAGTTGATGGATGCAGAAAACCAACATGGCACATGTATACCTATGTAAAAAACCTGCATATTGTGCACATGTACCCTAGAATTTAAAGGATAATAGAAAAAAAAAAGTTTTTACAAACTACAATTTTAAAAAGTGATATGCAATTTATTTTAAAGAGACAAATGAAGCACAGTTGATTATTACTTAAGTCCTCTCTGTTGCATACCAATATGTCAGATGGTAAGCATGGCTCCCCAAACTTCTTGAGGAACAAGTAATGAGTTCTGCTATGAAGCCAGAAAGTGCAGACCTTGTACAATGTTAAGCAGATGATTTTATATGTTTTTGTTGAAAACGGTATCAATCTACACCAATTCTGTAATTTCTTCACAACAGAAAATATCTTGCTAGGATGATCTCTATTTAAAAACATAAACAGGCTCAAGCTCAAATATGACATCATGAGTCACTCATCAGCAAAACTTGCCCATCAATGCAAAACAATTGGTAAGACTGATTTTTTAAACTGATTTCTATTAACTGCACAGACCTAACTGGAAATTAAAGGGTATACTCCAGATAATTGCTTTGTTCACAGAACCTTCGCTCTAATAAAGACGTCTATCTTATTTTTTTCTCTAGTATTTCCTGTACTTCATATAAACCAAAATTATTATTAATCCTAAAGTATTATAGTTATAGTTTTCTATATATGCAACAGACATCCACCTGAAGCTTCAGTGTAAAATAACAAAAATTAAATTAATACCAACCCATATACTATCTGTCAAATAAGAATAATGAGCTAATGGTTAATTAAGAGTTTATTTTTTAAAAAGATGAGGGGAGTTTGGACTGTTAGAGGGGGAACCTTATCTTGAGTGACATCTAGTGGACTGCTGCAAAATGACATTTTTAATGGTTCCTTTACTTTTTAATAATTTCAACTTTTATTTTAGATTCAGAGGGTACACATTTTTTAAAGTTGAAGCTACTACAGATAGAGTAGCTGTAACACCTTAACACTCTGTATTTGTGTAGTTAAATAATAATCTACTCAAACTTTATGTAAGCCGTAAAATTATTCTCAAAGGGAAATTACAGATGACTCAGAAAAACTATAAATGGAAAAAAGAAACTCTTAAATTTAAAAAATTTCCTATATGTATAATTGCTTACGTTGTAATATACTATTATTGGAAAAATGTTTTTAATACTTTTGAGTGCCACTGATAGTTGAGATCTCTATTTTAAGTAAATAAAAATATATACTCTATATTTTTACTCTAAAACCTCAATCTTGGGATCTTTAAATTTTCGTTTTATTGCTAAATTAAGAAGCTAATTTATTTTACTAGAAACATTTATTCTTGCTGTATAATTTCATTTGTGATTATTTGAAATGCAAAGTTGAGTCTTTTGTTAATAGTAGAACATTGACACATTTTCTCATTGTTCCTTGACTATCCTTTTTCAGTAATATATAACATAAGAATATTATGTGTGATTTCCATTGCTTTATTTCTATTTAGCTCTTTGCCTTTGAGGTCACACTGATCTTGTATTGTTGTGTTTTTTCATCTTCATTCATAGTATATCTATTGGTAAGAGATTTGGTGCTTGACCTTCATTTTGTTGCAGTATCACTTTGTAAAATTTCCTCTTAATTCTGTTTTTTGTATGCCTTCTACAACCCTGTTCATCTCATCGGAATTTTCCTTTCTGTGTCGTTTAGTTCATGTACCTTCTGATGTATTCTAAACTGCCTTGCATTGTTCTTATCACCTTAATACTGTCTCCGTCTGTTTAAATGTTTGCCACTAATCCTAACACTCTCACAAGAGAGAACAAGTTGTGAACTTTAATTATTTTCCTTAATAAATCCTTTTCTCTCTATTCAAACACTGTTTACTCATTTGTCATATCCACTTTCCTGCGGTTCCTAAGGTGATAATTGAGTAATTAAAAAATTAATTTTAATACTTCACTTTAAGAATATTGATATTCGCTTAAGGGAATTTCCTTAACTAGCTTTATCACCATTTCTGAAATTAGCAAATTCAAGTTCTTTTAGGGTTACTGAGGAAATATAGCTTGTTGTCTATGCCCTGAAATGATTAATCTAATGATATCACATGTGAAGCAACAATAAAGAAGATAATAAATAATCAAGTGCTAAATTTTGTAGTATTAACATAAGCGTTATGTTAAAAATTTAGAGAAGGTAGGGAACAAGAAGGAAAAAGTGGTATTAAGGAACTCATGGAAAGAGTAGAACTTACTTGCTATCATTTTAATGTTTGTATCCTCCTTAAATTTCTATGTTGAAATCCTAACCCCTAAGGTGATTACATTAGGAAGCAGGGAGACTCTTGGAAAATGCCCAGACCATGAAGGTGAAATTCTCATGAATACAATGAATTTCTTTATAAAGAGGCTCCAGAGGGCTTCCTTATCTCTTTCACCATGTTTCTACACAGCAAGAAAGTGCCCTTTTTAAACGAGAAAGTTGGCTCTCACTAGAAACCAAATGTGCAGGCACCTTGATTTTGGACTTCCTGGCCTTTACAACTACGAGAAATAAATTTCTGTTATACAAAGCTATCCAATTTACAGCGTTTTATTATAGCAGCTAGCAATCTAAATGGACAAAGTCTTTAAATCACTTGAAAATAGAAATAAAACATGTATAATTTATTTGTTTTTCATAGTTACCTATATTTTCTTATAAATAAATGCTTTCCCCCATAAATCCTACTTCCATAGTATTAATTTTATGTCTTTTAACGTATAAATAAATAATAGATGAATAATAAACTTGTATTTAAGAATATGTTATAGTAAAAATAATTAAGAAAGAATTAAGCAAAGTTCATTGTCATTTTCTAGCATTCCCTAAGCATTTGATGTGATGTTAATATTCCTTGTCTTAGACTACATAAAACAATAACATAAATTTTAGATGTCTTGATAATTAGGTTCCCATTTTTAAAAGTTTGAATATCTGAATAGTGATTGGAGAGAAGGGAAGAAATCAGTGAACTTACAGAGAAAAGAGAGGAAACTAGTGAGCTCATAGAATTCAGGGCAAACATAAGACCAAGGGGAGAAGAAAATAGAATGTGCCTGAAGAAAGGTGTAGCAAACAACTTAATTAAACCCAGAAGCATATATGGGGAGTAAAAAACAACAACAAAAAATAAAACAGGCAAACAAATAACATGAAAGTACTTGAAACGATGAAAATTTTAGCATCAGGAGAAAAAAAAAATCATCTCATAAGTAGTAAATGTGGTCATTATTATTTTTACCAAGGGGCCACTAACAGTTTTTAGAAGGTGGAATAACTTGATCAAAGTACTATTAAATGCCATAAAGCTGATCATGGTACATATTGGAGAAAATAAACCAATAGACTGGGAGATCATTAAACAAGCATGACACAGGCCCAGGTCTGAAATCCTGGTGAGCCTTGTCTAAGATACAGAGTAGTCAGTTTAGAGAAGGAAGGATAGAAAACAGACATTTCAAGAAGAAGCTTAATAAAACTCTAAGACTACTTGCAATTCTATCAACATAGGTTTTTATTTGAAATCGCAAAATGAAATTATCGCTGATTAATTAGTCAAGAGTTAATTAAACTGCTTCTGTGTAGCTCACAGGATCATTTAGAAACCTGGAAGTAGACTCAATCCAAAGCTTCCAGGAGCAATATCTAAAAAAATGGTGTTTGAAGAAATCATTGCTATTGGTGTTACTCTGTGAGCACTGGAGAACAGAGCTTGCTATGTTGCCTTTCTCCAGCAAAATGAGTACATTACAGTATTTTATTTCATAATGTGGATTTCCAAATTAAGGTTTCACGTGGACAAGTCTGACTGGCAAAGTCTTCCTCACATGCTTATAGGTTATTTGTAAAATAGACTGGGGAGGTGAGATGAGATTCATAAAGGTTGATCAAACATAGCAAGAATACTCAGAACAAGCTGTTCTTAGTATCTTCTTCTAGCGATAGTGAAGTATATCGTTTTGAACCAAACTTCTTACTGAGAACAACTAGAAAATATGGAGAAGATTCAACAGAAGTTATTGTTTGAGGGTCAGTTTACAGGATTAGAACCTGAGCAGAAGTTTGACATATGTCGAAAGAAAAATCGGCCAGGCTTGGTGGCTCAAGCCTCTAATCCCAATACTTAGATCATCAGAGGTCAGGAGTTTGAGACCAGCCTGGCCAATTTGGTAAAACCCTGTCTCTACTAAAAAATACAAAAATTCGTTGGGCATGGTAGTGTGCATCTGTAATCCCAGTTACTCAGGAGGCTGAGATGGGAGGTTCGCTTGAACCTAGGAGGTGGAGGTTGCAGTGAGCTGAGATCGTACCACAGCACTCTAGCATGGGTGACAGAGTGAGACCCTATCTCAAAATGAATAAATAAATAAATAAAAAGAAAAAGGAAAGAAAAGGAAAATCAAAATTTGATATCTTCCTAAAAGGAAGAGAAGATTACATTCTACAGAGTCTTAAATTACCTCTGTAACTTTCAATCTACAGTATCTTCTGTTCATTGAAGTACACAGAAATATAAGTTAAAAACTAGATAAACTTTCAATAAAAATTAAGAGAAAACTTATATAATAGGAGAGGACCAGAAGTAGGGCAAGATATTTAAGTTATCTGAGACAGTATTTAAAATTAAATGTTCAAATAATTAAATAGCAAGATAGAGAATTGGGGGAAAAATGGAAACACTAGAAATATCAAACAAAATCTAGAAATAAAAAGTACAGTAGCTGAAATTAAAACAGGATAAATGGCTTCAGTAGCAGATTAGATATAGTATAAAATATATAAAAACAAAATAGCAGAAGCATAATGAAACAAAGAAATATAGCACAAATAAAATAGTATATGCAGCATACGGGTGAAAATATTTAACACATACGCAAATGGAGTCCTAGAAGGGAGGACTGGAAGAGAAGCAGTCAATATTTAAAGAAAAGACTGAGAATTATTATTTTTTTAACTAAATTGTTTTTTAAAATGTATGTGGGTACATAGGTGTGTATATTTATGGTGTACATGAGACAATTTGATACAGACAAGCAATGTGAAATAAACATATATGGAGAGTGAAGTATCCATCCCCCCAAGCATATGCCCTTTAAGTTACAAACAATCCAATTACACTCTTTATTTTAGAATCTACAATTAAGCTATTATTGATTATATTCACCCTATTGTGCTATCAAATAGCAGGTCTTACTTGTTCTTTCTAGCTTTTTTTTTTTTTTTGGTACCCTTTAACCATCCCCACTTCCCCTCCAATCCCCTACTACTTTTCCAGCCTCTGGTAACTGTTCTTCTACTCTCTATTAATATGTACATGAGTTCAATTGTTTTGATTTTTATATCCCACAATTGAGTGAGAACATGTGTTTGTCTTTCTGTGCCTGGTTTACTTCACTTAATATCTCCAGTTCCTTCCCTGTTGTGGCAAATGGCTGGATCTCATTCTTTTTTATGACTAAATAGTACTCCATTGTGTGTACATGTACTACATTCTCTTGATTCATTCGTCTGTTGATGGACACGTATGCTGCTTTCAAATCTTGGCTATTGTAAATACTGCTGCAGCAAACAGCAGTGCATTTATCTCTTTGATATACTGATTTCCTTTATTTGGGGTATGTACTCAGCAGTGGGATTGCTGAATCATATGGGAGCTTAATTTTTAGTGTTTTGAGGAACCTCCAAACTCTTCTCCCTAGTGGTTATACTAATTTATATTTCCATCAACAATGCACAGGGGTTCCATTTTCTCCCACATCCTTGCCTGCATTTGTTATTGTCTGTCTTTTGGATATAAGCCAGTTTTAACAAGGGTGAGGTTGTTTGATTGTGTTTGTGTTTCATTGTGTTTGATTTGCATTTCTCAGATGATCCAGTGATGTTGAGCACCTTTTCATATGCCTCTTTGCTATTTGTGTGTCTTATTTTGAAAAATGTCAATTCAAATCTTTTGCCCATTTGTTAATTGGATAATTAGATTTTTTTCCTATAGAGTTGTTTGAGCTCCTTATATATTCTGGTTATTAATCCCTTGTCAGATATGTAGTTTGCAAATATCTTCTCCCATTCTGTGCATTGTCTCTTTACTTTGTTGATTGTATCCTTTGCTACGCAGTTGTTTTTTAACTTGATGTGATCCCCTTTGCCCATTCTTGTTTTGGTTGCCTGTGCTCGTTGGGAATTGATTTTTGTAGATAGTGAGAGACTGGGATCTAGTGTCATTCTTTTATATACGGCTATCATTTTTTTCAGCACCATTTATTGAAGAGCCGGTCTTTTCCCTAGTTTACGTTTTTGGCACCTTTGGCAAAAACGAATTCACCGTAAGTGTGTGGATTTGTTTCTAGATTCTCTGTTCTGTTCCAGAATGTGATTCTGCGAGGAGGTGCTAGCCAGGCTTCCTGAGTCGAGTAGGGGCTTAGAAACTGTGAAACTTCTTGCATCAGGATTTCTTTCGGTCCTGGATAAATAATATTAAAGATACATGCTTCAAATATTCTTAACACTGGGATTTGTGCATGTGTTTTCTTTCTCAAAAAAGCTATAAACAGAGAAAATTTTGCTGTAAGCTTTTTTGGGTCCTCTCCCCCTCTCTCCCTTCCCCCTCCCCTGAAACGAAAGAATGTTAAATGACCGTTTTTCTGTGACCAGCGGACTTTATCTATGCTCCCGATTCCAATTCCTTATAAACATACTTTTTGAAGTCCTGTAAGATCCTGTCTCCTTTGCCATGTCGCTGGAAAGTCATAAAGTATATAAAACCTAAGTTGTAATTCCAGTTTTCCTCAAAATCTAAGACATGTCACAAAATAATTTACTGCCTTTGTTTCTTGCTCTAGCAACATCTTCCCGCCCCACGTATTTCCCGCCTTAAAGAGTTTAATAGGCAATGACCCAAACCAACAGTGGCTACCTGCTCAGGACCCCTTCCACGCTGTAGAAGCTTTGTACTGTCACTCTGCTCATTAAGCCCACAGCTTTTTTTTCTCTTAGTCCCTATCTCCATCACTTGCCCCATGCAGCTGCCACACCAATTCTGTGGCATGGCTAAGGCAAGAACCTTTAGCGTTACAACTTGGCAAGCCAGCCAGGAGATCCAGGAAAGGCATCTAGATCGTCACACGGTGAGTAAAATTGGACCTCTTTCACTTGCTATTCTGTCCTGTCCTTCCTTAGAATTAACAGGCTAAATACCAGGCCCTTGACGACCACTTAAAGGCGATTAGCATGGCCGCCTGACTAAAGATGCAGGTGTCAGGCTGTCTGGAAAAGGGCTAACAACCCCTGACCCTTCCGGGTTAGGAGCATTAGTTAGCCTGGACCCAGTTCTGACTCTTTCGCGTTCCACGGCAGTACCGAGGTACACTCCGAAGTGATCAGCGGACGTCTTAGTCTCCCGGAGATCCTGGTGGAGACCATGGCCCCATTGGAGGCTCCCCCTGCAGGGGCTGCTGAGCGTTAAGACAGCCACATATTCTGACCCCTGCCTCCTAGGTCCTAATGTCCGCCAGTTAGACTTCTTTTCTCATCTGATAAGCAAGATTCTTCCCGCTAGGCACGATCAAGATTCCCTATTCAGAACTCGTAAATTCTAGAGGTGGCAAGCAGAAAGAAGATCCCTGTTCATGGTGCCCTCCAAGGTTTAGGCAAGTGTGGCCATTTGATGGCTATTTTGAAGGGTCAGTTCCCCACCATAGTGTATGGTCCCCCACAGCAGGACAATTTAAAGACAGTTCTGTTATTTTCATGTGGATAGTAGAAGCCTTAAGGCATTTCCTCCACTGCTCCCCAGACAGACTTTTCCCTTCCTTGGGCCCTCTCAAGTATAATCTGTGGTGCATGGGTACAGCTCGTAGCGCCGTTAAATTGTTATTTCAATCATTCAATCATTAGTATTGGAAGGAAGAAAATATAGTCAGTCAGGACACAGGATACTAGTACTGCCTTGAGAGAGGGGCTTACTCCTTTAAAGGCAAGGGAGGACAAAAGGCTAGACTATAGCAGCTGTTCTCTCAGCTCTGGCCTAGAGGACATCCACCACCCCCTTTAAGCTTACTATACCTAATGTCGCTAATTCAGAGATTTCTCCTTAAAGGACAGTTTCATGGCCAGACCCACGTAAATTAGGCCTTACCGTGCAAGCATCAGTGGTGCCCCAGACCCAGGACTTGCCACCCTAGAACAGGTAGGATGCATTAGTTATAGGATCACAGTAAATCCAATAGTCCTTGTGCCCCATTTAGTGGTCAATAGGCACATGGCAAGGGCAAGGGAAGTTTCCATCCTGCCGGTAAGCATGGTTAAATCCAGTATATGGAGAGCTCAGGAAAAGCAGCCATGAGCTTTGAGCACAATTAGACCTGAGCCTTAGAGGTTGCCCTAGGGAAAAACGCGTCCCAGGACGAACCAGGGAGCGAGTATCCCTGCGTTTAAAATTCCAGATAAGCACCACACCTTCAAAACTGGACACTTCTTTAAAGATGTATCCTGAATAACTGGGACAAATTCGACCCTGAAACCTTAAAAAAAAAAAAAGCGACTAATTTTCTTCGGTACCACTGCCTGGCCACAGTATTCCTTACAAAATAGAGAACCTTGCCCTCTAAGGGAAGTATTCATTATAACCCCCTTCTACAACTAGATCTTTTCTGTAAACAGAAAGGTAAATAAAGTCCCTAATGTACAGGCTTTCTTTACCCTTCGTAACAATACTGCCCTGTGCCAAGCCTGCAGGCTTTGCCCACATGACAGAGGACCACGACTGCCTCCACACTCAGGGCCTCTCCCCTCAGCCCCACTCTCCTCCCCTACTGACTCTCCTCCATCCAGCCCCACCAAAGTGTTAAAGGCACGCCGGAAAGAGAACATAAACTCTGCAAGTCAGGCACCCAAATTATGTTCCTTACCAGCAGTAGGAGGAGAATTTAAGCCCATTCACGTGCATGCTCCCTTCTCTCTCTCAGATTTGAAACAAATAAAGACAGATTTAAAGAAATTCTCAGATGATCCTGTTAACTACATAGATGTCCTGCAAGGCTTAAGGCAGTCCTTTAATCTAACATAGAGAGATATCATGTTACTTTGTGATCAGACCTTAAGTCCTACTAAAAAAGCAGCTTTAGCGGCAGTCCAGCAATTTAAAGATCTGTAGTACCTTAGTCAGGTAAACAATCGAATGGCCCTAGAAGAAAAGGAAAAAATTCCCCAGAGGGCAACAGGCAGTCCCCACTGTAGACCCTCATTAGGATACTGACTCAGATTATAGAGATTAGAGCCGCAGGCATTTGCTAACTTGCATTTTAGAAAGGTTGAGAAAGACTAAGGAAAAGCCTATGAACTACTCAATGCTATCCACAATTATGCAAGGAAAAAAAGAAAACCCCTCCACTTTTCTAGAAAGGCTAAAGGAAGCCCTAAGAAAGTACACCTCCCTAACTCCAGATTCTGTAAAAGGCCAACTTGTTTTAAATAATAAATTTATCACCCAATCAGCAGGTGACATTAGGAGAAAAGTCTGCTTTAAGCCCAGAACAAAATTTGGAGACATTATTAAACCTGGCAACCTTGGTGTTCTATGACACGGACCAAGAAGAACAGGCCAAAAAGGGAAAGTGAGATAAGAGAAAGGCTGCAACCTTAGTTACGGCCCTCAGACGCGCACACCTTGGTGGCTCAGAGGGAACCAAGAGAGGAGCAGGCCAGCTGCCTAGTAAGACTTGTCATCAGTGTGATTTGCAAGGCCACTTTAAGAAAGATCGTCCAACCGGAAACAAACCGACCCTCGCCCATGTCCAATGTGCCAAGACAATCACTAGAAGGCTCACTGGCCCAAAAGGCAAAGGCCCTCAGACAAAGGCCCTCTAGGCCAGAAGCACCCAACCAGATGATTCAGCAACAGGACTAAAGGTGCCCAAGGCAAGTGCCAGCTCACGTCATCATCCTCACAGAGACCCAGGTAATTGGAACATTAAAGGCCAAGAAGTAGACTTCCCTGAAACACTAGCACCGCCTTCTCAGTTTTAATCTCCTGCCCCAAACGACTGTCCTCAAAGTCCGTTACTATCCGAGGAACCTTAAGACAGCCTGTACCCAGGTATTTCTCTTGCTTCCCCAGCTGCAATGAAGAGACTTTGCTTTTCACATGCCTTTCTTATCATGCCCGAAAGTCCCACACCCTTATTAAGAAAGAACATATTAGCCAAAGCGGAGGCTATTGGCTACATAAATATAAAGAACAAACTACCCATTTGTTGTCCGCTACTCAAAAAAAGAATCAACTCTGAAGTCTAGGCCTTAAAAGGACAATTTAGAAAGGCAAAGAATGCCCATCCAGTTCAAATCAGGCAAAAAGACTCCAGCACTTTTCCTTATCAAAGGTAATATCCCCTAAGGCCTGAAGCTCACAAAGGGTTACAATATATTGTTAGACATTTAAAAGCTCAAGGTTTAGTTAAAAAAAAAATGTAGCAGTCCTTGCAACACCCCAATCCTAAGAATACAAACAGTGAATAGTCAGTAGAGACTAGTGCAAGACCTCAGAATCATCAAAGAAGCAGTAATTCCTTTATATCCTGCTGTACCCAACCTCTATACACTGGTCTCTCAGACACCAAGAAAAGCAAAATAGTTAATGGTTCTAGACCTCAAAGATGCCTTCTCCTGCTTTCCCCTGCACTCTCACTCCCAGTTCATGTTGCTATTTCATTAACCAGTCAGAGGTCATTACTAAAAAGGTCAAAGAAATAAGAAAACGGATAGAAAGTTAAAAAAAGGAGCTTAAACACTCAAGACCCTAGAATATGTTAAACCAATAGATACCTTGGCTCCTCCCCTTTCTAGGCCCTGTGACAACCATCCTACTATTACTCGCCTATGGCCTTGGATTTTTAACCTCCTTGTCAAATTTGTTTCCTCCAAGATCGAGGCCATCCAGATATAAATAGTCTCACAAATGGAAACTCAAAAGGGCTCAACTCATGGCTTCTACGGAGGACCTCTGAATTGACCCGTTGGTCCTTCACTAGCCTAGAAAGCTCCCCTCAGACACCACAGCTGAAAGGCCCCTTCTTCGCCCCTAACCTGCAGGAAGTAGCCAGAACGACTGCCGCCCAGTTCCCAACAGCAGTTAAGGTGCTCTGTTTAGAAGCGGGACTGAGAGGAGGTGCTAGCTGGGCTCCCTGGGTCGAGTAGGGGCTCAGAAAACTGTGAAACTCACTCATTTCCTGCATCAGGACTTCCTTCGGTCCTGGAGGAATACTATTGAAGATACATGATTAAAATATTCCTAACACCAGGATTTGTGCATGTGTTTTCTTCCCCAAGGAAGCTATAAACAGCGAATATTTTGCTCTAAGCATCCCTGTGTCCTCTCTCCCTCTCTCCCTTCCCTCTCCCCTGAAACTAAAAACAATGTTAATTGCCCATTTCTCTGTGACCAGCAGACCGTATCTACGCTCCCTATTCCAATTCCTTGTAAACATACTTTGTAAAGTCCTGTAAGATACTGTCTCCTTTGCCACTCTGCTGCAAAGTCATAAAGTAAATAAAGCCTAAGTTGCAATTCCAGTTTTCTTCAAAATCCAAGGCATGTCACGGAATAATTTACTGCCTTTGTTTCTCATTCTAGTAACATCTTCCCGCCCCCGCACCTATTTCTGCGTTGAAGGGTTTAAAAGGCAATCACTCAAAACAAACAGTGGCTACCCGCTCAGGACCCCTTCCACGCTGTAGAAACTTTGTACTGTCACGTTGCTCAATAAAGCCTACAGATTTTTTTTCTCTTAGTCCATGTCTCCATCACTCGCCACGGGCAGCCGCCACACCAATTCTTTGGCGTGGCTAATGCAAGAACATTTACCATTACAATTCTTCGAATTTTCTTCTTTTTGCTTAGGATATCTTTGATTATTCTGGGTCTTTTGAGGTTCCATATACTAAATTTGGAACTAATTTAGTTCCAAATACTAAAATGTATTATTTTTCTATTTTTCTAAAGAGTGACATTGACATTTTGATAGACATTGCATCAAATCCCAAAGATTACTTTGGGTATTATGAACATTTTAACAATGTTAATTCTTCCAAACGTGAGTATAAAATATTTTTCTATTTTTAGTTCCCTCTTCAATTTCCCTTGTTAGTGTTTTATACTTTCCATTATAGAGATCTTTCACTTCTTTGGCCAATTCCTAGCTATTTAGTTTTATGTGTGGCTATTGTAAATGAGATTACTTTTTCATTTCTTTTTCACGTTGTTCACTGTTAACATACATAGATGGTACTGATTTTTGTATGCCGATTTTGCATCCATAAACTTTACTGAATTTGTCTATCAATCCTTACAGTTTTTCTTGTGGAGTATTTAGGTTTTTCTAAATGTAAGATCATATCATCTGCAAGCAAGGATAATTTGACTTTTTTCTTTCCAATTTGGATGCCCTTTATTTCCTTCTCTTGTCTGATTGTTCTAGCTAGGACTTCCAGTAGTGTGTCGAGTAATATTGATGGCAGTGGGCATCCTTGTCATGTTCCAGATCTTAGAGGAAAGGCTTTGAGTTTTTCCCCATTCAGTATGGTACTACTGGTGGGTCTGCCATTTATGGCTCTCACTATGTTGAGGCATGTTCCTTCTATCCCCAGTTTCTTGAGGGTATTTTTCATGAAGTTATGTTGAATTTTATCAAATACTTTTTCATCATCAATTAAAATGATCATATGGTTTTTATCCTTTATTCTGTTGTTACAGTGTATAGTTGATTTTGAGCTTTGCTTTTGCTTTTCTAGGTATTTTAGATGCATCACATGGTTTTTATCCTTCATTCTGTTGATATGATGTATCATGTTGATTGATTTGTGCATGTGTAATCACCCTTGCATCCCAGGGATAAATCCCACTCGGTCATGATGGATGCTCTTTCTAATACATTGTTTAATTTTGTTTGTTAGTACTTTGTTGGGGATTTCTGCATCAATATTCATCAGTGTTATTGCACTGCAGATTTATTTTATTCATGTGTCTTTGTCTGGTTTTAGTATCAGCGTAATACGGGCCTCATAAAATGAGTTTGGAAGTGTTCTCTCTATTTTTTGGAATAGTTTGAACGTATTAGTATTAGATATTTTTTAAACGTTTAGTAGAATTTAGCAATGAAGCCATCAGGTCCTGGGCTTTTCTTTACTGGAAGACTTTTTATCATGGCTTTGATCACATTACTTGTTACTGGTCTGTTCAGATTTTGGATTTTTTTTTTTTTCCTGATTCAGTCTTGGTAGATTGTATATATCTAGGAATTTGTCTATTTCTTCTAGATTTTCCAATTTTTTGGCATATAGTTGCTTACAGTAGCCCGTAATGATCCTTGAATTTCTGCAGTAACATTTGTAATGTCTCCTTTTTCCTTTCTGATTTTGTTTATTTGGATCTTCTCACTTTTTTTCTTAGTCTGGCTAAAAGTTTGTCACTTTTGTTTAACTTTTCAAAAACCAACTTTTTGTTTCATTAATCTTTTGTATTTTCTTTTCATGTAAATTTCATTTCTTTCACCTCTGATCTTTATTATTTCTTTTCTTCTGCTAATTTTGAGCTTGGTTTGTTCTTGCTTTTCTATATCTTTTAGATGCATCATTACATTGTTTATTTGAAATTTTTCCTCGTTTTATAGATAAGCTCTTATACATATAAATTTTCCTCTTATTACTGTTTTTGCTGCATCTCATACATTTTGGTATGTTATGTTTCCATTATCATTTTTCAATTTACTTCTTAATATTTTCATTGACCCACTGGATATTCAGGAGCATATTGTTTGATTTTCATGTATTTGTATATTATCCTAAATTCCTCTTTTAATGATTTCTAGTTTTGTTCCATTGTGGTCAGAGAAGATGCTGGATATTACTTCATTTCTTTTAATGTCTTAAGACTTATTTTGTGACCCAACATATAGTCTTCCTTGAGAATAATCTACATGCTGAGAAAAATAATGTGTATTCTGCAACTATTGGATACATGTTCTGTAAATACCCATTAGATCTGTTTGGTCTATACTGCAGATGAAGTCTAACATTTCTTTGTTGATTCTTTCTGGAAGATCTGTCCAGTGGTGAAAGTGGGGTGCTGAAGTCTCCAGCTATTATTGTATTAGGACCTGTCTCTCTCTTTAGCTCTAATAATATTTCCTTTAAATATCTGTGCGCTCCTGTCTTGGGTGCATATATATTTAAAATTGTTATATATTTTTGCTGAATTGATACTTTACCAGTATATAGTGACCTTCTTCATCTCTTCTTGTTGTTTTTGTCTTGTACTCTATTTTGTCTAAATATAGTGATTCTTGATCTTTTTTGGTTTTCATTGGCATGGAATACCTTTTTCAATCCCTTCATTTTCAATCTATGTGTGTCTTTACAAGTGAAGTGTATTTCTTGGGGGCAACAGATCAATGAGTCTTGTTATTTTACCCATTCAGCCAGTCTATGTCTCATGCTTGGAGAATCTAGTCCACTTACAATCAGTTATTAATGATAAGTAAAAGAGCTTACTCTTGCCATTTTGTTATTTGTTTTCTGGTTGTTTTGTGGTCTTCTCTTCCTTCTTTTTCTCTCTATCGAAGTACTCCCTTTAGCATTTCTTGTAGGAATGGTCTGGTATTGATGAAATACCTCAGTTTGTCTGGGAATCAATTGTTTGTCTAGTAATCAATTGTTTGTCTGGGAAATCCTTTATTTCTCCTTCATATTTGAAAGATATGTTCACTGGATATACTATTCCAGGGTAAAAGTTTATTTCCTTCAGCACTTTAAATGTGTCATGCCACTCTCTCCTGGCCTGTAAGGTTTCCACTGAAAAGTCTGCTGCCAGACACGTTGCAGCTCCATTATATGTTATTTGTTTCTTTTCTCTTACTGCTTTTAGGGTCCTTTCTTTATCCTTCATCTTTGAGATTTTGATTATTAAATGCTTTGAGGTAGTCTTCTTGGGGTGAAATCTGCTTGTTGTTCTATAACCTTCTTGTACTTGGATATTGATATCCTTCTCTAGGCTAGGGAAGTTCTTTTTTTTATCTTTTTGAATAAACTTTCTAAATCTGTCTCTTTCTCTACCTATTCTTTAAGGCCAATAACTCTTAGATATGCCCATTTGAGGCTACTTTCTAAATCCTGTAGGCAAATTTAATTACTTTTTAGTCTTTTTCTTTTGTCTCCACTGACTGTGTGTTCTCAAATAGCCTGTCTTCAAGCTCAAGCTCACTCATTCTTTCTTTTGCTTGATCCATTCTGCAATTAAAGGACTCTGATACATTCTACAGCATGCCAATTTTCTTTTCAGCTACAGAATTTCCATTTATTTTTGAAAATTTATTTCCGTATCTTTGTTAAATTTGTCTTATAGAATTCTGAATTCTTTCTTTGTGTTATCTTGAATTTCCTTGAGTTTCCTCAATGCAGCTATTTTGAATTATCTGCCAGAAAGGTCACATATCTCTGTTTCTCCAGATTGGTCCCTGGTGTCTTATTTATTTCATTTGTTGCTGTTATTTTTTCGTCAATGGTGTTGATGTTAGTATATGTTCTTCAGTGTCTGAGCATTGAAGAGTTATGTGTTTATTGTAGTCTTCTCTATATGGCCTTATTTGTAGCCATCCTTCTTTTGAAGGCTTTCCAGATATTTGAAATGACTTAGGTGTTGTGATCTAAGCTATTTCTGCTTTAGAGGGCACCCAAAGCCCGGTAATGCTGTGGTTCTTGCAGACTCATAGAGGTACCTTCTTGACGGTCATGGACAAGACCCAGGAGAATTCTCTGGATTACCAGGAAGAGACTCTTGTTCGCTTCTCTTACTTGCTCCCAAGCATTCAGTCTCTGTCTCTGTTCTAAGCCACCTAAAGCTGGGGATGGAGTGACACAAGAACCCCTGTGGTCACCACTACTATTACTGCACTGGATCAGATCTGAAGCCAGTACAGCCCTGGGTCTCACCCAAGGCCTGCTGTAACCACTCCCTGGCTACTGCCCATGTTTGCTCAAGGCCCTGGGGCTCTACAATCAGCCCCAGGTGGCAAAGCCAACCAAGTCAATGTTCTTCCCTTTAAGACAGTGAGGTCCCCCCAGGCCCCAGGTTGGCCCAGAAGTGTTGTTCAGGAATCGGGGAGTATAGTCAAAAACCTTAGAAGCCTACCTGGTGTTCTATTGTATTGCGACTGAACTGACACTCAAACCAGAAGACGCAGTTCTTCCTACTCTTCTCTCCCCTTTCCAAAGGCAAAGGAGACTTACCCTATATCCACTGCCATCCTTGGCCATGAGTAGTACTGCCAGACTATATCCATGTTCCCTTAAGGCCCAAAGCCTCTCTTATGTCAGGTTGTAGTGAATATTGCCTGGCCTGGGACTCACCATTCAGGGTACTGGGCTTCCCTCTGGCCCACAGCAGGTGCCGAAATGCCATCCAAGTATCAAATCTTGAAATTGAGGACCCCAAGAGTCTGCTTGGTGTGGTACCCTCCTGTGGCAGTGTTGGTACCCAAAGTGCAATACAAAGTCCCTTTTACTTTTCCATCTGCTCTTCTGAAGCAGAAGGAATTTTGCCTATAGTCATCATGGCTGGTAATGTTCTGACTCTTATCTGAAGCCAGAAAGTCTCAGAAGCTCACCAAAGCCCTTAATGTAGTACCTGGGTATCACTGATGGTTATTTAGGGCCCAAAGTCTATTCAGGTTAGCAGGTGATAAATGCTAGCAAGACTGGGTCCATTCTTTCAAGGCAATGGGTTTCCTTCTGGCCCCGAGTGTGTCTAAAAATGTTGTCTGGGAGCTAGAGAGACTGAGAATTTTCTGAAATTGTCTAATGAATAGTTTTTAAAAGCTGATTTGATACTTAAAGTATTATAAAAGAAACCAACTACCAATACAGGATATTATATCCTTTAACATAGCTTTCTTTCCCCCCCACCTTTTTTTTTTTTTCTTTCTTTTTTTTTTGAGACTGAGTCCTACTCTGTCACCCAGGTTGGAGTGCAGTGGCTCTATCTCAGCTCACTACAACCTCTGCTGCCTGGGATCAAGCGATTCCCCTGCCTCAGCCTCCCAAGTAGCTGAGATTACAGGCACCTGCCATCATGCAAAGCTAATTTTGTGTGTGTGTGTGTGTATTTTTAGTAGAAATGAGGTTTCACCATCTTGGCCAGGCTGTTCTTGAACTCCTGACCTCGTGATCCACCTGCCTTGGCATCCCAAAATGCTAACATTACAGGCATGAGCCACTGCACCAGGCCTAAAATAGCTTTCATAAGTTACGATAGTAAATATATTTAAAGAAAATAAGTTCAAAATATGAGAGAATTTTTCACCAGCTGATAGGCACTAAGGAATACTAAATGAAGTCTCTAGGCAAAAGGAAAATTATTGTATACAAAAAACAAAATTTGTAGAAACAAATGAAAAGCAACTGAAAAGGTAAACAGAAGAGTAAATACAAATTGATATTAACTGACTATTAAGCCCTAAAGGATAATATTAATATTTCATGTTGTTTAAAATCTATAGAATAAGAAACCTCCAAACTATTTTCAAGAGTGGTACTTTTAAGAGTACCACTTTGTTTCGTCCATTAGTGTATAAGCGATACTGCGATACTGTTTCTCTGCATCGTAGTCAACATTTGATGTTATCCCTGTTTTCTACTTTTGTCATTCTGATAGGTATGCAGTAGTATCTCATCGTGGTTTATATTTTATTTCCCTAATGGTAACTGTTATTAAATATCTTTTCATGTATATTTTTGTTGCCACTTTTATAACTTCTCCACTAATATGTCTGTTTCTGTAATTTGTTGTTTTCTAATTGGCTTGTTTATTGTTGAGTTTTGACAATGCTTTAATAAAGTACAAGTCCTTTGCCAATTATGTGATTTTTGCATATTTTTGCCTAGTCTGTACCTTGTTGTTCTATCATCTTCGCAAGGGTTTTGCAGAAGAAAATTTTTAATTTAGATAGGGTTTAACTTAGATAGGTTCCAAATTCCCGCCCCCCGCCCCCCCGCCGCCTTTTTTTTTTTAGACCGGGTCTTGCTCTGTCACACAGGCTGGAGTGCAGTGGTGCAATCTCAGCTCACTGCAAGCTCTGCCTCCCAGGTTCATGCTCTGCTGCCTCAGCCTCCCGAGTAGCTAAGACTATAAGTGCCTGCCACCACGCCCGGTTTTTGTATTTTTATTAGTGATGGTATTTCACCATGTTAGCCAGGATGGTTGATCTCCTAACCTCATGATTTGCCCGCTTCAGCCTCCCCAAATGTTGGAATTACAGGCATAAGCCACCATGCCTGGCCTAATTTTCTTTTAAGAATCATTCTTTTGGTGTTAAGTTCAAGATTTCTTCACTAAGTCTTAGTTCCCAAAGATTTTCTTTAGAGTTTTCCTAAAAAGACATGTACTTTAACATTTTTAAATTTAAGTCTATGATGAATTTTCAGTTAATTTTTGTATAGCATGTGAGGTTGAAGTTAGGGCTCTTTTACAACTTACCATATGACATAGCAGTTGCATTTTTGCAACTTTTGGCATTATTTCAGTCAGCTTAGGCTGCCATAACAAAATATCAGGGACTTGGTGACTTAATCAAAAGTATTTATTTCTTACTG
This sequence comes from Theropithecus gelada, assembly GCF_003255815.1. Taxonomy (NCBI): domain Eukaryota; kingdom Metazoa; phylum Chordata; class Mammalia; order Primates; family Cercopithecidae; genus Theropithecus; species Theropithecus gelada. The sequence continues at coordinate 10,854,287 of NC_037669.1, read as the reverse complement.
TTCTGAGGATTGTGAAGTCTACAATCAAGATGCCAGCCACTTCAGATCCCTGGTGGGGCTCTCTTCCTGGCTTACTGGCGACCAGCTTCTTCACATGGCACATGTACCTTCACATGGCACAAAGAGAGAAAGCAAGTGCTTTGTTGTCTGTTCTTATAAGAGAACTGATTCTATCATGAGGTATCCATTTTCATGGTATGATCTAAACATGATTATGTCTCACAGGTGCCACCTCCTAATATGAACTTTGAGAGGACACAAACATTCAGTCCATAATAAGTATTTTTTTCTGGGAAAATGAAAACTTATGCTTACTGGAAAACTCACATACAAACGTTCATTGTAGTTTTATTATAAAAGCACCACACTGGAAACAATTCAAATGTCCTTCAGTGGGTGAATGATTAACCAACTCTGCTACATCCATACTACAGAATACTAGTAATAGAAAGGGAAGGACTATTAATATATAAAATGACCTGATAAATCTCAAAGGCTTTGCACCAAGTGACAAAAGTCCATTTTAAAAAGTTACATACTGTGTAATTTCATTTATATAACATTCTTGAACTGACAAAATTATAGAGATGCTGAGCAAATTAGTGGTTGCCAGGAACTAAGGACCAAGGGATAGAGGCAAAGATTGATGTGGCTATCAAAAATAATCCTTGTGAAGATTGTACAGTTCTCTATCTTAACTCAGGCAGTTACATAGATTATACATGTAACAAATTTGTGTAGAACTAAATGTGCATATTCATGCAAGTCAATTTGAGAAAATACTAATAAAGTTGGTGTACTATACCAATGTCAGTTTTCTAATAGTAATATTTTACTATTGCTATGTTAGATGTTAGCACTGGGATAAACTGTGTAACGAGTACAGGAATCCTCCATGTATTATTTCTTAAAGTTGTATGTAAATCAATAATTATTTCGAGATGAAATAATACACACACAGAATAAAAATACAGAAAAATATAGAAATAAAATATAGAAAGACAATAATTTAAAAAGAGAAAAGCAAACCGAGTGGAAAGATAGAAATGAAAGCAAAGTTTACAATAGTGACTGATCAAAAAATAACAACAACCAGAGCATAGCAGAAAGAATCAAAATTAGTAAAAGTTGCTTCTCTGATACACAATGGATTTATAAAATTTTGTTAAGACTGATCAAGAATTTAAAAAAATACAGAGTCAATATTAGGAATTGAAAACAGGAACATTACTACATATAGTCTAAATGTTAATAGTATAATAAAGAGACATAATGAGCAACTTGATGCCACACATTAGTGAAGAAGCATTCTTGGAAAAACTCAACTTATTCAAAAGACACAAGAAGATAATTAAAGAATCTGAATAGTCTTGGATCTAAGAGGAAATTGAAATGTCTAATAAAAAGCCTTTTAACAGGTAAAATGTTATGATCAACTGGCTTCACCGATAAATTTGACTAATTATAACATAAAACATAGATGGAGGGAAAAGATGGCTATGACTAGACACAGACAGGAAGCACTGCTCCAAAAAGAGAGAGCAAAAATTTGAATAAACCAATATAATTTGAATAGATCTTCAGAGAGGAATTGGCAAGAGGGGATGGAGACACAGCACGGACACTGAGGCTGAAGAGGGAGGAAGCCGGGAACCCTCCATGGGGTACCCAAACACTAGAGCTAGTTCCAAGGTCCAAATTCGTAAGGAAGGGGTGAATGAATGAACTGTGGGGCTTCCCATTCTTGCCAAGGATTTCTGGGAATCTAGCTAGACGTGACTGCATAACCCCAATGGACATTTGATCTGGCTGGAGGATCTTCCAGGAGAGCAGATAAAGACAGGGCTTCAACTGGTGTGGAGCCAGGGGCCTTTGAATCCAGAGACACCCATCCCCCAGGGCTCCTCATTTCCCTCTAAGAAACTCTAGCTCCAACTAATCGCTAGGCCAAGAGGAAGTGGGCCTAGTTCTTCCATGAGACTGAAGCACATTTGTTCTGCAGGCCCTCCTGCTCAGTGTTCTCTCCCAGGGTCCCTGTATGCCTCCCATCAGGAATGTGTGGACAAGGCAGCCTCTGCTGCCCAGCTTGGGTGAACTCTTCTAGCTGAATACATTTTTGGTGGCCCGGAAAAATTTCAGATCCCACAGTTTACCTGGAATCTAACCTTGAGAGTCTAGATGGTAGAACTGCATGCCAGTCCTGGTGCCCCAGATCCGCAGCTATCACTCAAGCAGAGGATGAGACCACATTCTCAGAGTTCTGAGAGGAGTGAGATGCATAGGTCTGTTAACTGGCACAGGAGTGGGGCATGCCTCCCTCCATACGGATGGTCTGGAAAGGATATGACCTATCTCTCTGCTGCAGCCTCTGCCTGAGGAAACCCTGTGGCCTTGAACACCTACCAAAAGGATTGTGGGAACATTGCTAGTGATTGGACGGACCTCACACAAAGTGCAGGAGTAGATCTATGAGGGGGTCACCTCTCTCTCCTCTGAACTTTCAGAACACAACTGCAAACATGAGGAAATACAAAGAAGCCATGTAGGTGAGTAAGAGCATATCAACCACCCATTACTCCTAAGTGCCATCTACTGGATTGCAGCCTAAGGTCCAACACTAAAAATATTTTGCTTATATAGCCCCCTGCGAAAACAAGGACAATAATTCAATCACAAATAAAAACCTTGTACAGAGCCTTGGCCAGCTGAAAACATCCAGAAGTGACTTTAACTGACTTTACTCAACTTACACTCCAGTTAAAGAAATAACACCCTTCCCAGGTGAGACAGAATAACCTCAAGAACTCTGGAAATTAAAAAACCCAGAGTGTCTTCTTACTTCCGAACAAGTTCACTAGGTCCCCAGCAATGATTCTTAAGCAGTCAGAAATAATGAAAAATGACAGGCATAGAATTCTGTCTGGAATCTGGATGTAAAAGAAGTATATCAACATTCAGGAGAAGGTTGAAACACAATCCAAGAAATCCAGTAAAATAATCCAAGAGCTGAATGATGAAACAGCCATTTTAAGAAGAATCAAACTAAGGGTGCAATGGTTCATGCTTGTAATCCCAGCACTTTAAGAGGCTGAGGTCAAAGGATCACCTGAGCCCAAGAGTTTGAGACCTTCCTGGGAAATATCGTGAGACTCCCTCTCTACAGAAAATTTTGTAAAAGCTAGATGGGTGTAGCAGCTTATGCCTGTGGTTCCAGCTACTCAGGAGACTAAGGTGGGTGAATCACTTGAGCCCAGGAAGTTGAGGCTCTAGTGAGCTCTTGTCATGCCACAGCACACCAGCATGGGCAACAGAGAGAGAGATCCTGTATCAAACAAACAAGAACAAAACTGAACTTCTAGAGCCAAGATATCTACTATAAGCATTTCATTATACAATTGGAGGTATTAACAGCACAATATGCCAAACTGAGGAAAGAATCTCAGAGCTTAAAGACTAGACCTTCAGATAATATTAGACAATAATAAAGAAAACAGAATTTTAAAATGAAACAGAATATCTGAAAAATATGGGATCATGTACAAGAATCAAGTATAGGACTCATTGACATCCCTCAGAGAGGAGAGAGAATAAGCAGCTTGAAAAACATATTTGAGAACATCATCCAGGAAAATTTCCTTAATCTCACTAGAGAGGGTGACATGCAAATTCAAGAAATACAGAGGACCCCAACTAGATATTATACAAGACAACCATCCCCAAGACATCAGATTAGCCAGGGTCAATGCAAAATAAATAATCTTAAAGGCAGCTAAAGAGAAGACGAGTCAGGTCATATATAGAGTGATGTCTATCAGGATAGAAGCAGACCACTCAGCAGAAACTTTACCTCTAATGTCTAGTAAGACATTAAAGGCCTATTTTCAGTGTTCTTAGAAAAAAGAAATTCGAACCAAGAATTTCATTTTCTGTGAAACCAAGCTTCGTAACTGAAGGATAAATAAAATCCTTCTTAGACAAGCAAACATGGAGGAAATTCATTGCAACTAGACCAGTTTTACCTAACACCTCTGCCTAGGATCTCTCCTTTAAGAAGTCCTTAAGGGAATGCTAAACATGGAATCAAAAGAATAACATCTGCAACCACAAAAACACTCACACACATACCCCACAGACACTATAAAGCAACTGCACAAGCCTCCATAACAATAAGCTAAAAACACAATCAAAATCTCATATATCAATACTAACTCTGAATTTAAACAGGCTAAATAGCCGACTAACAAGACAGAGTGACAAACCTGATAAAAAGAGAAGACCCAGCAACCATTTGGTGTCTTCAAGAGACCCATCTCACATGTAACACCATCCACAGGCTCAAAGTAAAGTGATAGAGAAAGATTTACCACACCAACAGAAAGGAAAAAGTAGCAGCAGTCACTTTTCTTATATCAGATAAAACAAACTTTAAACCAGTAACAATTAAGATGAACAAAGAAAGACATTATATAATGACAAAGGATACAATCCAACATGAAGACTTAACTATCCTAAATATATATGCATCCAATAATGGAGCACCCAGATTCATAAAACAAGTTCATCTTGACCAGAAAAGACTTAAACAATCACACAATATACTGGGAGACTTCGGCACTCCACCTACAGTGTTAGACAAATCAGCGAGGCAAATGACTAACAAAAAAACTTTTAAATTTGACACTTACCCAATTGGACCTGATAGACATCTACAGATCACTTCATCCAACAATCACAGAATATACATTCTTCTCATCTGCACACAGAACATATTCTAATATCAACCACATGCTCAGTCATAAAGCAAGTCTCAATAAATTCAAATACATTGAAATTATACCAGGCACACTCTTGGACCACAGTTCAATGAAAACAGAAATCAATATCAAGAATATTTATCAAACTATTCAAAATCATGGAAATTAAACAACTTGCTCCTGAAAAACTTTTGGATGAACATTGAAATTGAGCAGAAATCAGAAAATTCTTTGAAATGAATAAAAATAGGAATACAACTTAACAAAATTTGGGGGATGCAGCTAAAGCAGTGTTAAGAGGAAAGTTTATAGCACTAAACACCTTCATCAAAAAGTTAGAAAGATCTCAAATTAACAATCTAACTTTGCATGTAAATGAACTAGGAAAAAAAAAAAACAAAGCTAGCAGAAGAAAAGAAATAAAAAAATTAGAGATGATCTGAATGAATTTGAGATGCAAAAATACATACACAAGATCAATGAAACCAAGAAACATACTTTCTTCAAAAGGATAAACTAGATTAATATACTGCTAGCTAGATTAACAAAGAAAAAAAAGAGAAGATCCATTAAATACAATCAGAAATGGCAAAAGATGGCATTACAACTGATCCTACAGAAATACAGAAGTTCCTCAGAGACTACTCTGAACAACTCGGTGCACAAAAATTCAAGAATCTAGAGGGAATGGATGAATTCCTGGAAACACACAATATCCCAAGATTGGATAAGGAAGACATTGAAACACTGAATATGCCAATATCAAGTTCTGAAATTGAATCAGCCATTAAAAATCACACTAACCAAAAAAGGACCTGGACTATTTGGATTCACAGATGAATTCTACCTGACATACAAAGAAGACATGGTACCAATTCTACTGAAACTACTCCAAAAAATTGAGAAAGAATGGTTCCTACTCAACTCATTTTTTGAAGCCAACATCATCCTGACAACAAAGTCTGGCAGAGACACAATAAGAAAAGAAAACTTCAGGCCTATATCCCCAATGAACATAGACACAAAAATCCTCCACAAAATACTGGCAAACCAAATCCAGCAGCACATCAAAAACTTAATAAAGCACCATCAAATAGGCTTTATTCCTGGGATGCAAGGCAAGTTCAACATACACAAATCAATAAATGTGACTCCCCACATGAAGAGAATGAAAAGCAAAAATCATATGATCATCTCAATAGACATAGAAAAACCTTTTGATAGAATCCACCATCCATTTATGATTATAAAAAAAAACCCTAAACAAACTAGGCATTTAGAAACATATCTTGAAATAATGAGTCATCTATAGCATACCCATAGCCACCATTATACTAAATGAGCAAAGTCTGGAAACATTCCCCTTGAAAACTGGAACAAGACAAGGATGCCCACTCTCACCATTCTGATTCAACATAGTACTGGAATTACTACCCAGAGAAATCAGGCAAAAGAAAGATATAAAAAGCATCCAATTAGGAAAAAGAAGTCAAACTATCTCTCTTCATGACTGACACAATTTTATACCTAGAAGACCCAAGAGGGGTCTTTTCAGCAAAAGGCTCCTAGAACGTATAAACAACTATAGTAAAATTTCAGGATACAAAATCAATGTACATAACATCCAGGCTAAGAGTCAAATCAAGGACACAATCTTATTTACAATAGCCACAAAGAAAATGAAATACATAGGAACAGAGCTAACAAAGTAGGTGAAAGATCTCTACAAGGAGAACTATAAGCCACTGTTGAAAGAAATCAGAGATGAAGTGGACAAATGAAGAAAACATTTCATGTTCATGGATTGGATGAATCAATACCATTAAAATGGCCATACTACCCAGAGCAATTTATAGGTTCAATGCTATTTCTTTCAAACTACCAATGTCATTCTTCACAGAATGAGAAAGACACTATTCTAAAATTCATATGACTCCAAACAGAGCCCAAATAAGCAAAGCAATCGTAAGCAAAAAGAAACAACCTGGAGGCATCACAATACCCAACTTCAAACTATACTATAAAGCTACAGTAACCAAAACAGCATCATAGTGATACAAAAACAGACACATAGACCAATGAAAGAGAGAAAAAAACCTCACAAAGCTCTACACCCATACCCATCCGATCTTCAATAAGACCTAAAAAAACAAACAATAGGGTGTTGCAGGAACTCAGGGACCCCGAACAGAGGGAGGGACTGGCTGAAGCCATGGCAGAAGAATGTAAATTGTGACGATTTCATGGACATTTATTAGTTCCCCAAATTAACACTTTTAAAATTTGCTATGCCTGTCTTTACTGCAATCTCTGAATATAAATTGTGAAGATTTCATGGACACTTATCACTTCCCAATCAATATTCTTGTGATTCCCTATGCCTGTCTTTACTTTAATCTCTTAATCCCATCATCTTCGTAAGCTGTGGAGATGTGTTAACTTCACAAATTGTTTGTAGAGCATGTGTATTTGAACAATATAAAATCTGGGCACCTTGGAAAAAGAACAGGATAACAGCGATTTCAGGGAACAAGGGAGGTAACCTTAAAGTCTGGCTGCCTGTGGGCCACACGGAACAAAGCCATATTTCTCTTCTTTCAAAAGCAAATAGGAGAAATATTGCTGAATTCTTTTTCTCAGCAAGGAACATCCCTGAGAAAGAGAATGCATTCCCAAGGGGAGGCCTCTGAAATAGCCGCTTTGGGAACGTCTGTCTTTTATGGTTGCAGATAAGGGATGAAATAAGCCCCGGTCTCCTGTAGTGCTCACAGGCCTATTAGGATGAGGAAATTCTCATCTAATAAATTTTGGTCAAACTGATTGTCTGCTCTCAAATCCTGTCTCCTGATAAGATGTCATCAGTGACAATGTGTGCCCAAAACTTCATTAGCAATTTTAATTTTGCCCCAGTCCTGTGATCTCACCCTGCCTCCATTTGCCTTGTGGTATTTTATTACCTTGTGAAGCATGTGATCTCTGTGACCCACACCCTATTTGTGCACCCCCCTCTTTGAAAATCACTAATAAAAACTTGCTGGTTTTGTGGCTTGGGGGACATCATGGAACCTACCGACATGTGATGTCTCCTGTGGACACCCAGCTTTAAAATGTCTCTCTTTTGTACTCTTTCCCTTTATTTCTGAGACTGCCTGACACTTAGAGAAATAGAAAAGAACCTATGTAAAATATCGGGGGCTGGATTCCCCTGATATCTGGTGCCCATGTGGTCTTTCTTTTTTCCCAAGTACATGTGGGAACCCGATTCCCTTTGGCAGGTGCAGAGAAACATCAATGATTTGTTCCACAAATATGCGTGTTTGACTCCCTGATGACAAGTGAGTAGTCTCTGTATTGTCCAGTTTAACTATGGGTCACACGGAGTCTAAACATCATGCTTATCTCTGCTATATTGAAATCCCGTTAAAACAGGGCAGTGTTTGAGTGCCTATGTGAAATATGGTCACTCTATTCAGGGCAGTGAAAGAATACTGTCCTTGGTTTCCTGGAAAAGGAACCTTAGATGTAGAACTATGGGATCGTGTTGGTGCAACATTCTGGGAACTGGTCTCCACAGGGAATTATGTTCCCCTCACTGTTTGGGGTGATTGGGCCTTGGTACATGCCATCCTGATGACATAACATTCCCATGACCCTCTACAGTTACCACAATTTTCTGAATCTGATAATCCTCCACCTCTTCCTCAACCTTCCTCTCCCACACAACCTTCGTTATCTGATCGGCCTCACCCTTCTGCTACTCCTTCCCCACCTGACGATGTTGAGAATTCTATGTCTAACTCTGGTGACTTTGCATTATGGTCACCCCCTGATGATCTTATTTCTTTTCACAAAGATCCAGTACTTGTAGTTCCAGCAGCCCTGATTCACACAGCCCAGGACCATATATATGTTGATTCTTCTCTTTTCAAACCTCCGGAGTCACCTAATGGCTCGGTGACCAAACTACAATTTACTTATAATTCTTCAGGCGCTCCCCCGTCCACTTCAGCCCTGCACCCTCCTGTCATTTCGGTTCCTAAACCAGTCACTTTGCCATCAACTCAGCCTGCTTCTCTGTACCTTTCTTCACACATGAACACCAGTAATCACCAGTATACTTCTGCTCCTTCTGCTCCCCCAATGCCCCTTCCTCACACTCTTATTCCAGTCCGACCTTCTCACCCTCAGTTTCCCTTATCTACACATGCTTTTTTTGTCACTTCTATGCTGACTCCATCTCAGATGCCTACTCTTGAAACTTCAATGCAATGCTTATTACACCAAAACAAAGAAACAAGTGGATTAGATACATGGACTTATCTGATTGTGCTAGACCCACCTAACTTCCAAGGGGTACAAATGCCTCATTATGTACCTCTTAATCTTACCTTTTTAAAAGAATTTAAGGATGTTTGTAGTTAGTATGGTCCTACTTCTCCTTACGTTAAAATGGTATTACAGACTTTTTGTACGGACATCACTTTACTTCCTTTAGACTGGGACCTTTTGGCAAAAGCTGTTCTGACCTCACCTCAGAATTTACAGTTTCGAACTTGGTGGTCAGAAGAGGCTTGTTTGCAGGCTCAGCTAAATCGGACTAATGGCATTCTAGTTACTCAGGCTCAGTTCACAGTCTCTGATAGTTTCTCTGATACTTATGCTCAATTAGGCTTTCATGCGCTTACCACAAATCAAGTAACGAAGGTGTGTATGAGAGCTTAGGTTAAATTACGTGCCCCAGGCCAAGCTCCTGTTTCTTTTACTACTGTTAAATAAGGTCACTGATGTTTCTGTTATTTCCTCTAGTTTATGGCCTTCCTCCTGGCTTAAACATCCTGCTAACATGGCACTAGTAGGTGTTGGAAAAACCAATGATGTTTACGAGAGCACATTTATCTTGCCTTGCACTGGTCCTGATGGGCAAAAGCGTACAATTCAGCCTTATATCACTCCAATCCCCATTAATCTTTGGGGTAGAGATTTACTGGCACAATGGGGGGATGAAATTAATATTCCACATAACTCTTATAGTGCTTCCAGTCAGCATATTATGTAAAACATGGGGTTTGTTCCTGGGCTCGGCCTTGGTCCAAAGCATGAAGACATTACTAAACTCCTCCCAATTACTATAAAATAAGAGAGTAATGGTTTAGGTTATCCTTTTTAGTGACAACTGCTGCCACATCTCCTGATCCTATCCCCTTACAATGGAAATCTGACACACCCATTTGGATTCAGCAGTGGCTGCTTTCTAAAGAAAAACTGGAGGCTTTAACTCAATTGGTTTCTGAACAGTTACAACTTGGAAATGTGGAACCTTCTCTTTCCCCCTGGAATTCTCCTGTGTTTCTAGTAAAAAAGAAATCAGGCAAGTGGCGGATGGTAACCGATTTAAAGGCCATTAACGCTGAAAATAAACCTACTGGGGCTGTCCAACCCGGCATGCCTGCCCCTGATTTAATACCTAAAAATTGGCCTCTCATAGTTATTAATCTTAAAGATTGTTTTTTCATATTGCTTTACATGAATCGGATTGTGAAAAATTTGCCTTTACTGTACCATCTCTCAATAATCAGGAGCCTGCAGCTCGTTATCAATGGAAAGTACTTCCTCAGGGAATGCCGAAGAGCCCCACAGTCTGCCAGCTTTATATTGGACAAGTGCATTCACCGGTTCGAGCCCAATTTCCCCAGGTCTATATTCTTCATTATATTGATGATATTTTAATTGCTGCCCCCACTAATAAAGAATTAATTGACTGTTATCAAATTTTGAGCAGCCGTGTTACAGAGGCTGGATTACACATCCCTCAGGATAAAATTCAACAGACCACTCCTGTTCTACACTTAGGAATGGTGGTGGATAAACATGTATTCAACCTCAAAAAGATCAAATTAGGAGAGATCCTTTGAAAACTTTAAACGACTTCCAAAAACTCTTGGGTAACGTTAATTATTTAAGACCTACTTTAGGCATTCCCACCTATGCGCTGTCTAACTTGTTTTCTGTGCTGCTGGGAGATCCCGATCTCTGCAGTCCCAGGACTTCGACCCCTGAGGCTTGACTAGAACTGGAATTCATAGAGGAAAAAATCCAGACTGGCCAGTTATCTAGAGTACAGTCATTTCAGCCTTTTCAGCTTCTGGTTTTCACTTCATTACACTCCCCTGCTGGACTAATAGTTCAACATAATGATTTAGTGGAGTGGTGTTTTCTTCCTCATTCTGTGTCAAAAACTTTGTCTGTTTATCTGGACCAAATACCCCATCTTAATTGGACAGGCTCAGTGTAGAATACTTCAAATTTCCTGATTTGGTCCGAATTTAATTGTAATTCCTTTAAATCGGCTCGAAGTTCAAGCCGCCTTCCAACATTCACTTGGCTGATTTCATTGGTGTTATTGACAATCATTATCCAAAGAACAAATTGTTTGATTTTATAAAAATGACGTTTTGGGTGGTCCCTCAATTAATCAAAGATCAGCCCATTCCTGAGTCCATAACAGTGTTCACTGATGGCTCCAGTAATGGCAATGCTTGTTATGTAGGTCCTACAGACAAGCTTATTTCTACCTCTTATACCTCTGCTCAAAAGGCAGAATTAATTGCTCTGATTACTGTCTTACAGGATTTCCCCAAACCTTTAAATATTGTCTCTGATTCTACTTAATGTGGGAAAGAGGATATGCTTGTGTTTCACCAGGAGATCATCAAAAGAAAACCACAGGGAAAAGACATCCATGTCAGAGACTGCCCTCAGACATGGTGAGATCTGTGCCAACTCCTCAGAAGCAGGCACACCAAATCACAATGTGTCTCATTCAATCCTCCCTGATGGCAATGGAGACCCATCTAACTAATTCCACTTCTCCTGATTACCTTTCTTTTTCTCCTTACGCACCTAAAAATCTCACCATTTCTATCCGCCTGAAAATAACATCCCTCTGCTCTCTTCCTCCTTCACTACTCAATCTCACTTACAACGGGTTTTATTTAATGATTCTCTTCCTTATGCTTCCTGTCTCACCAGTTTCCTCTCAAACCGATTTACCTGCTACACAAAATTATTCTTGTTGGGCTTATGTGCCTTTTCCTCCACTTATTCAACCTCTCACCTGGATTGATGCTCCTGCAGAAATCTACACTAACAATAGTGTGTGGATGCCTGGAGCTATAGATGACCATTGCCCTGCTCAACTAGGAGAAGAAGGCACTGCATTTAATGTTATCATGGGTTATAAATACCCTCCTCTGTGCCTCGGATATGCACCTGGTTGTATCCATTTAGAAACTCAAGTCTGGGTTGCTTATCTTCCGGAGAGATCAGCTAGAGAGGAACTTGGACATTTGGTCTCTGGGTCTCCCTTTCTCCTTCAAAGCAAATGAAAGGGGGAGTAATGGGAGATACCCCATACTTTCAATGTAAACCTGCAGGAAAACCATGCCCTAAAAATTTTGAGGGTCCATCTAAAACTTTAATTTGGGAAGACTGTGTTAACTCACATGCAGTAATATTAAAAAATGACTCATATTGTTTAGTAATGGACTAGGCACCAAAGGGCTATTTAAAAAAACAATTGCTCCTCTGGTGGAAGGGAATACCTGGAGGCTAGTTATTGTATTTCTTATCAGGAGAAGGAGAATCGTCATTCTACTTTGCAGAGGAGGTTCAGCTCATTCTTTCCTTTAAAATGGGAAGACAAGGGCATTACCCCTCTGCTGAGGCCTTGTATGATACTCCCCATTCTGAGCCCAGAACACCCAGAACTTTGGAAATTGGTTATTGCCATGTATGGACCGTGAGTATGGGAAGCGAAAACTATTCTGTCTGTTGTTCCCGCTACCGCCCCTGTCTCTTAGTATCAACGTAGATCCAGACATTCTGCTTTACTTACCTCCAACCTGACTGTTCACATACAGAGCTGTGTTAAGCCTCCTTACATGCTGCTAGTGGCAAATATCAAAATTTGGATGAACAATCAAACTGTCCAATGTGTTAATTGTCATTTATATACTTGTATTAACTCCCATTTTGACTCCAGGGAAAATGTAATGTAGGTTTGAGCTCAAGAAGGAATCTGGATTCTGGTAAGTTTGCCCAGACCTTGGGAATCCTCCCCCTCAATACATTTAATTAATGAAGTGTTACAGGAATTCTAAAAAGATCTAAGAGATTTGTTTTCACTTTAATTGCTGTGATCTTGGGTCTAATTATAGTCACTGCAATGGCCACCACTGCTGGAATGGCATTACATCCATCTATTCAAACAGCTCATTTTGTTAATAATTGGCAAGCCAATTCCACGCGAATGTGGAATTCTCAACAAGGCATTGATCAAAACTTAGCTAATCAAATTAATGATTTAAGGCAGTCTGTTATTTGACTTGGAGATCAGGTAGTGAGTCTTGAACATCACATGCAAATACAGTGTGATTGGAACACTTCAGATTTCTGTGTCACCCCGTATTCCTATAACAAGACTGATCATTCATGGGAAATGGTCAAAGGACACCTTCTGGGAAGGGAAGATAATTTATCATTGGACATAACTAAATTAAAGAAACAAATTTTTGAAGCTTCTCAAGCTCACTTATCCATTGTGCCTGGAGCTGAGGCGTTAGATCAGGTGGCAGAAAATCTTTATGGACTAAACCCCATGACTTGGATTAAGTCTATTGGGGGCTACATTGTAGTAAATTTTGGAATTATGTTTCTCTGTTTAATCAGCTTGTTTTTAGTGTGCCAGACAAGTAAAAGAATCCTGCATCAAAATTGAGAGAATGAGCAAATCTTCATTGCCATGGCACATTTATATAAAAGGAAAGGGAGAGATGTTGCGGGAAGTCAGGGACCCTGAATGGAGAGACCAGATGAACATAAATTGTGAAGATTTCATGGACATTTATTAGTTCCCCAAATTAATACTTTTATAATTTGTTATGCCTGTCTTTACTGCAATCTCTGAACATAAATTGTGAAGATTTCATGGACACTAATCACTTCCCCAATCAATACTCTTGTGATTTCCTATGCCTGTCTTTACTTTAATCTCTTAATCCCATCATCTTTGTAAGCTGAGGATGAATGTCACTTCAGGATCCTGTGATGATTGCGTTAACTGCACAGAGTGTTTGTAGATCACGTGTATTTGAACAATATGAAATCTAGGCACCTTGAAAAAGAACAGGATAACAGCGATTTTCAGGGAACAAAGGAGATAACCTTAAAGTTTGGCTGCCTGTGGACCGGGTGGAACACAGCCATATTTCTCTTCTTTCAAAAGCAAATAGGAGAAATATCACTGAGTTCTTTTTCTCAGCAAGGAACATCCCTGAGAAAGGAATGTATTCCTAAGGGGAGGCCTCTGAAATGGCTGCTTTGGGAACATCTGTCTTTAATGGTTGCAGATAACGAATGAAATAAGCCTCAGTCTCCTGTATCTCTCGCAGGTCTATTAGGATGAGAAAATTCTCACCTAATAAATTTTGGTCAAACTGGTTGTCTGCTCTCAAACCCTGTCTCTTGATAAGATGTTATCAATGACAATGTGTGCCTGAAACTTCATTAGCAATTTTAATTTTGCCCCGGTCCTGTGATCTCACCCTTCCTCCATTTGCCTTGTGATATTTTATTACCTTGTGAAACATGTGATCTCTGTGACCCACACCCTATTCGTACACTCCCTCCTCGTTTGAAAATCACTAATAAAAACTTGCTGGTTTTGTGGCTTAGGGGGCATCATGGAACCTGCTGACATGTGATGTCTCCCCTGGACACCCAGCTTTAAAATTTCTCTTTTGCACTCTTTTGTTTTATTTCTCAGACCAGCTGACACTTAGGGAAATAGAAAAAAACCCACATGAAATATCGGTGGCTGGTTTCCCCTGACAATAGGGAAAGAACACCGTATTCTATAAATGGCACTGAGATAACTGGCTAGCCATATGCAGATTGAAACTGGATCCCTACCTTTCACCATATACAGAAATTAACTAAAGATGAATGTCAAATTTAGATGTAAGATCACAAACGATATAAATCCTAGAAGAAAACCTAGGTAGTATCTTTCCTAACATTGGCCTTGGGAAAGAATTTTTGGCTAAATCCCCAAAGGCAATTGCAACAACACCAAAAATTTACAAGTGGGACTTAATTAAACTAAAGAGCCTCTACACAGCAAACCTACTAACAAAATAAACAACCTATAGAATGCAAGAAAATATTTACAAACTTCATATCTGACCAGGCTTAATATCCAGAATCTATAAGGATCTTAAACAAATCAAGAAGCAAAAAACAATCTTATTAAAAATGGGGCCAGGTACAGTGGCTCACGCCTGTAATCCCAGCACTTAGGGAGACTGAGGCAAGTGGATCACAAGGTCAGGAGTCTAAGACCAGCCTGGCCAATATGGTAAAACACTGTCTCTACTAAAAATACAAAAATTAACTGGGCTTGGTGGTGGGCACCTGTAGTCCCAGCTACTTGGGAGACTGAGGCAGGAGAATTACTCGAACCTGGAAAGCAGAGGTTACAGTGAGCCAAAATTGCACCACTGCACCCCAGCCTGGGTGACAGAGCAAAACTCCATCTCAAAAAACAAACGAACCAAACAAAACAAAATGAAACAAAAAATGGACAAAGGACATGAACAGACACTTCTCAAAAGAAGATGTACAAGAATCCAAGAAACATGAAAAAATGCCCAACATGACTAATCACCACAGAAATGTAAATCAAAACCACAATGAAATACCATCTCATGCCAGTGACATGGTTAATCTTAGAAAGTCAAAAACCAACAGTTGCTGGATATGCTACAGAGAAAAGACAATGCTTACACAGTGTTGTTGGGAATGTACATTAGTCTAGCCACTGTAAAAAGCAGTGCAAAGATGTCTCAAACAATTTAGAAATACCATTAGACTGAGCAATCCCATTACTGGGTATGTACTCGAAGGAAAATAAATCATTATACCCCAAAAATACATGCACTTGTGTTTTCATGGTAGTGCTGTTTACAATAGCAAAGATGTGGAATCAACCTAGGTGCCAATTAATGTTGGATTGGATAAAGAAAATGTGATACATATACACCATGAAATACTACACAGTCATGAAATATAAATTGTGTCGTTTTTCAGCAACATTGATCCAGTTAGAGGCCATTTTAAACAAACTAATACAGGAACAGAAAACCAAATACCACATGTTCTCACTTATAAGTGGGAGCTAACCATTGAGCACACATGGACATAAACATGGGAATAAGACACTGACGACTCTTGGGGAGAGAGGTAGGTACAGGTCTGTGGGTTGAAAAATTACCTGTTGGGTACTATGCTCACTACATGGGTTTTGGGATCTGCATCCCAAACCTGAACATCATACAGTATACCCATGTAACAAACCTGAACTTGAACACCCATATCTAAAATAAATTTCAAAATAAAAGAGAAAGTGTGGTACATATGCACACTAGAATATGATCCAGCCACAGAAAACAATGAGATCCTGCCATTTGCAACAACGTGGATGGAAGTGGATGGAAGTGGAGGACACTATGTTAAGTGAAATAAGCCAGGCACACAAAGGTAATCTTTGTATGTTATCACTCATATATGGAAGCTAAAAATTAAAACAATTGAACTCATGGAGATAGAGAGTAGAATGATGATTACCAGAAGCAGGAAAGGATAATGAGCTGAAGTGGAGAGAAGTAGGAATGGTTAATGGATGTATTCATCTGTTGTCACATTGCTATAAGTTCCCAGTAAGTTCCTCATTTCCATCTGAGACTTCATCAGACTGGCCATCTCTGTCCATATCGCTGTCAGCAGTTTGGTCACAACTATTCAACAAGTTTCTAGGAAGTTCCAAACTTTTCTTCATCTTCCTGTCTTCTTCTGAGCCCTCCACACTCTTCCAATCTCTGTCTGTTACCAAGTTCCAAAGTCAATTCCATATTTTCAAGTATCTTTATAACAATACCCTGTCCTCAGTACCAATTTTCTATATTAGTCTATTCTTGCATTGCTATAAAGAAATGCAAGGTTTAATTGTTTCATGCTTCATGTTTCCTCAGGCTGTGCAGAAATCATGATGGCTTCTGGGGAGGCCTCAGGAAATTTTCAATCATGGTGGAAGGCAAAGAAGTAGCATGCATGTCTTATGTGGCTGGAGAAGGAGGAAGAGTCAAGAGCAGGGAGGTGCTATACACTTTTAACCTATCAGATCTTGTGAAAGCTCTATCATGAGAATAGTGCTAGGGGAATGGTGGTAAACTCTTAGAAACTGCCCCCATAATCCAATTACCTCCCTCCAGGCTCCACCTCCAGCATTTAAACAGGAGATTTGGGTGGGGACACAGATTCAAACAATACCAATGGCTATAAATAGAATAAAAAAGTAAGATCTAGTATTTAATAATACAGTAGGGTGACTATAGTCAACAATAATTTATTGTACCTTTAAAAATAACTAGAAGAGTGTAATTGGAATGATTGTAACACAAATAATAAATGCTGGAGGTGATGGGTATCCCATTTATCCTGATGTTATTATGCACTGCATGCCTGTAACAAAATATCTCCTGTGCCCATAAATATATACACTTACTATGCGGCATAAAAATAAAAAAAGAAACAAAAATATACATCATTTTTCCAGGATATAAAAAATGTTGCATAATTTTCAACTTAATTCATGAGGCAAGTATAACCAATAACAGAACCTGATGAGGACATTACAAGTAAGAAAAAACATTGACCAATCTTTTTCATAATATGAAGTGAAAAATCCAAAAGACAAACTGAGGAGGTAAATCTAAAAATAGGTTTTAAAAACATGTTTAAAAATGTAATTTTATTTTCTATTGCTGTCCATAATGATGTGGATTAGTCTCACAAATATATTGTTGAGAAAAGGAGGACATAAAACTAAATAATACATACTGCGTAGTTTGTGTATGATATAAACACAGAGAAAACCAATCAATGGATTTTAATGTCAGATTTTTTTAACCACTATGAAGAAGTAGAAAATAATGATTGAAAGAAATCCCAAAGGGACTTCTAGAAATATGGTAAATTTCATTACTGGCCTGGGGTAGTGGTTACATACCATAAATGTGAACAATGCTATGCTATATTATACTTAAAATACTTTTTAAATTAAATGAATATAAGTATTGTGTGCCTAGAAAATCTGGCAAGCATTTACTTCTATTGAAGAGAAAGTGAGTCAAATGTTATATGACAGTGTGGCAGAGGTAGTGCATTAAGACAAATGTTTTTTGAGGAAAAAAGACAGTTCAGGAATATATTGAAGTGATGGATTTAAATAAGTCGTTCTTAAGATGATGTTCTAGTGTCCCCCCAAAAAATGTTCCTTAGGCTGTTGGAGATTGGCACCAAAATAAAAACTTAAACATGCTTTTTATAGGTGGCATATAAAAAAGTATATAAATAAAAGTTGAGAAAGTATACTTTTGAGTCCCTCCTCTAGGGCAGAAAGGGGAAAGCAAGTCAGCAAAGGAACAATTTCTTAAAATCAAATTGAAAGTAAAACAACTATAATTTATTACTCTCTCTTTTTTTTCTTTTTTTGAGTCGGAGTCTCGCTGTGTCTCCCAGGCTGGAGTGAGTGGCGCGATCTCGGCTCACTGCAAGCTCCGCCCCCCCGGGTTCCCGCCATTCTCCTGCCTCAGCCTCCCGAGGAGCTGGGACCACAGGCGCCGCCATCACACCCGGCTAGTTTTTTGTATTTTTTAGTAGAGACGGGGTTTCACCGCGTTAGCCAGGATGGTCTCGATCTCCTGACCTCTTAATCCGCCCATCTCGGCCTTCCAAAGTGCTGGGATTGCAGGCGTGACCCACTGCGCCTGGCAATTTATTACTCTTTACTTAAACTCTAAGTTGCTAACCAACGAATGAAATTTGGGTTGAAAGTTTCTCACTGGAATGTGGGCTAAGTACATTGGAAGGTATCGCATGACATGAGTCCTGTGTTCTGTTTGCCCAGTGGCTGGTCCTGGAAGTGAGTAGCATGACTTTTAGAGAAAAAATACAAAGTATTTGTGATCTCAAAAGACTTCTTGGAAGATTAAGGAATTATTTGAAAGGAATACTATTAAATAGATAAGAGGAATTCTAAGATCATGCAGATGATGTTGTGCTACATTTTGTTTGTAGGGCCGTAAGTGATAACAATCATACTGGTGAACATAGTTCATATTAAGAACAGTGGGAAATTAAGTTTGCAAAACATTATTAAAAACAGATGCTGAAATATTCTAGTTTTAGCAATTCTCTGTCTTTCCAGCCTCGTGTATTATTTTAGTCAAAGTATCAATTACTTATTGAATGGTGGGCACAATGGAACCCACTTTTGCAAAAGTGTCTTTTTTTAATGTAAAGCAGAGTTATTAATTCTTTTTTATCACTTTCCTTCCTTATATCATTCTGGATATTACTTATTTTCTCACTAGACTCTCACATATCTTATCTGTCTTCAGGGTACAGTGGGGAAAGATGGTGTGGAAGAAAATAAAAGAAAATAACAACCTTTCTTTATAAGTTTCATGCTCCCAGGACTAAAATCTCCTCTCTGTAGAAAGTCTGCTTTCATGAAGGGGGATTAGAGCAAACCTTTCATCTTCCAGAGCTCCATGGGCTGCGTCCTCTGCTTTCAGGGTCTTAATGTTATTGGCATCTGCTGTGTTCTGGTCACTGGTTATATTTGTCCAAATATCCACCTAAAATCAGTAGTTTTTCAAGGGATTTGAAAATTTTCTTCTCAACTCTCTCCACCTATTAATTTTTTTTTTTTAAAGATCACTTATCAAGATTATTTTAAAACTCAGTCTCATTTTTCTAAATATTATCTCTGGACCTCTAGCTGAAAGATCAGAGTACAAAAAGGCCTTCATGCTTGTCTTCACATTTTCTCCCAGCTTCTTCTTGAACATCCTCCTTGTGTGAATAGGACTGATGTTTATCTAAAATCATTGCAACAGACGGATGCTGAAAAGCTTTCTAAATTTAGGTATTTTTTGTTTGCTTATTTTATTTGGCAAAAAAAAAAAAAAAAGAGAATAAATGGAAAGATCATCCTTATTTGCTAACACCCACAATAGCCATTTTGTTTCTCAAAAGTGGAGGTCTATTTAACCATGTTTTCTGTGGAGTGAATCTACAGCCCTGCTACCATTGCAAATGCCTGATGTATACCACACTTAACTCCAAATTTGAGAACAAATATGTTAAAAGTTTAAACTGTAGCCCTCTAAATAAACAAGTTGAACTGATCCACACTGCAATGGCCTCTCTTTTTCTTGGAAAAGCAAAATGTGAATATAGACACCAAATGTAAGTCAGTTTTTAATCTCTGAGCTCATTCTCATGGTTTAATACAATCAGTAGTGATTCTGAGGGATAGCCATTAAACTGCTGATGATAACATTTTGCGGATAGGTGGAATGTAGTAGATAGTATTTCAACAACGATAATAAAAATATTACAATGAAATTAAATTCAGTAAAATGAAGATAAATTTTTAAATGTAAGTAGTATTTAATGGGATAAGTTTAAATCAATGCTCTCAAAGAGAAGAAAAGCAAATAATGGAACCAGTAGATACCACAAGGCATGCTGCATAGCAGGCTCGGCATATTTGTTTTTCCTTTCTTTCATTTATTCACTCATTTAATGTATATAGCTAGGAAAGATCATTAAATTGAAGCTTGTTTCACCAAAATACCAGGGTTTGGTCTAGGTACTGCTGCTCCCTGCACAGAAAGTCAACGACTGTGAAGAGGAGTATTGCAGAAGAAAAAGACTTTGATCAGGTGCTGCAGCCCAGGAGATGAGAACTCAGTCTCAAATCCATCTCCCTGACTGACTAAAACTAGGGGTTTATATAGCATGGAAGAAATGTAACGATGTGTAATAAACAAGAGCTGGGGGATGGGGGGGGCAAAGCGGGGGATCTGGTGCTCTGATCTTGTGTAACTCAGTAGTTGCCCAATCATTCAGAGTTATTTTTCACCATTTTAAAGCATTTGGATTTTAAACTCAAAGCAATCTGGGAAAACAGAAAAGTATTAAGAATCATCACTGTTGGCCAGGCGTGGTGGCTCGCACCTGTAATCCCAGCACTTTGCGAGGCCGAGGCAGGCGGATCACGAGGTCAGGAGATCGAGAACATCCCGGCTAACGTGGTGAAACTCCGTCTCTACTAAAAAACACAAAAAAATTAGCCAGGCATGGTGGCGGGCGCCTGTAGTCCCAGCTACTCGGGAGGCTGAGGCAGGAGAATGGCGTGAACCTGGGAGGCGGAGCTTGCAGTGAGCCAAGATCGCGCCACTGCACTCCAGCCTGGGCAACAGAGCGAGACTCTGTCTCAAAAAAAAAAAAAAAAAATAGAATCATCACTGTTTCTGGTTTGAGTTACTGTAATCACTTACTAACATACTTCCTGTCAGGACAGAGTAATACATTTAAATACCCAATCCTGCAGATGCTGTGCTATTTGACAATATCCAATAGACCATCAGTCTAAAGACCCTGTGCATCCTCCTGTGAAAACATTGCACAGTAATTATCTTGTCATATGTCTTTCCTCACCATGAACCTCTTGAGGGAGATTATCTAACCAGCATATTAACAGCATCTACCTCCATGTCTGACACGTGGTAGTTGCTCCAACTTAATAATAAATTTAAAGATGATTAACATTTGACATAGAGAAATGGATTTAATACCTTTAACATTTTTTTCCAAACTATAACTGCACAACTCAAATTGTCAGTAACCATAATTTGATCCCTGGATCAGCAGCATCAGCATTACCTGGGAACTTGCTAAGAAAAGCAAGTACTAGGTTGGGCACTGTGGCTCACACCTGTAATCCCAGCACTTTGGGAGGCCGAGGCAGGTGGATCACGAGGTCAGGAGATCTAGACAATCCTGGCTAACAGGATGAAACACCGTGTCCACTAAAAGTACAAAAAAACTAGCTGGGCGTGGTGGCAGGCGCCTGTAGTCCCAGCTACTGGGGAGGCTGAGGCAGGAGAATGGTGTGAACCTGGGAGGCGGAGCTTGCCATGAGCCGAGATGCGCCACTGCACTCCAGCCTGGGAGACAGAGCAAGACTCCGTCTCAAAAAAAGAAAAAAAAAGAAAGGAAAAGAAAAGAAGGGAAAAGAAAAGCAAGTCCTTGGGCCTTATACTAGACCTACTGGTTCAGAAGCTCTGGGGGAGTGCCCAGTGACCTGCGTTTTAGCAAGCCCTCCAAGTGCTTCTGATGCCTACTGAGGTTCCAGACCACTCTTTATACAATAGATGTCTCTGTAGGGAATGGGTTGGTTTTACAACATAATTGGGCCACAGATATAAAACTCTAGCATATTACTGATAAGATAACTTGTTTTTCATTATTCTTCAGGGTATGGCTCTGGCTTACACTTCTGCTGGTGCTAATTGGGATGTTTTCTGGAGATTCAGTAAGAAATTTTTTTTATATTTATGTTTTAAATTTATGTTTAAAATTTGCAAGTTGACTTAATTTATTTGCCCACTTCCATTATTCTTTGTAAGACATCAGGCTGAGTTCAACAACCGATAAAAATTCAGAAGCCAGGACCTTAGTGCAGTAATTTATCGACTTATCTATGCAAATGATGGAGAAATTTGTTATAGAACAGTTTTAGAGCTATTAATTAGCAACAAAATTCAGATAAGGAATGAGAAATGACAATTATGAACTCAGAAAGTAGAAGAAAACCCAGTCTGCTTTATTGATTCAGGCATTTCTTGGACATCTGGATCGGTGAGTCAGGCATAACATAAATTATAACAATAATTTTATTTTTCCATAACTGGTTATCAGTATTTATGGGTTTCAATTGCTGCCTCTGTTTGTTTTCTTATTCACAAATTTGTTCTGGCTTCTTGTCCTCTCGATTGCTTTGTAAGCATTGTTTAAAAAGGTAAATGCATTAAGAGCAAATTGAAAGAACAGTGTCACATTGAATACTATGGTCAACATCCTGTTACTAATTCCTGTTTCATAATGATCAATTAGATAATTTTACACTGGAAAGCCTTTTCAAAATGTAATCAACAAACTATTTTATGTTTCTGTCGCTATTAAAAAATATAAATCAAACCAAAGCAAACAAGAACAGAAACAGAAGCCTTTATTCTCCATGTCAGTATATACTTATGTAAAATATATCAAACTACGGTGCTTTCAATTAGATTTTCTTTCTTGCTCAAGAATAAGGAATTATAAGATACAGTCACTTACAAATCATCTGGATAGACTCAAAGCATCTTGGAATGGAAAATATTATACATTTTTTCTTTGTTTCTTCTATATTTTCTTCATGAGTTATTCGAAATCCAGAGACATTAAGTGACTTTTCTGTGGATAGTTAATTTGTGACAGAGCTTTAAGTAGAAAACAAATGTATTTACTATAAGTTTAGTGCTGGCAAAGGGAATATTTATTAACTTGTATATATATATGTATATATATGCTTAATTTATATAAACATCTAGGTAACATTTAAGATACTGTAGATAACAGAGGAAACTTAGGAAGTCATTTTAAAATGTTGGATAGTTTGATAATTTTGGTAAGTATTTCTAAGGTTTTAGTTCTATTTCCAATTTTCTATTGTTTTTAAATCTATATTAGAGGTAAAAGTTAAGAAAACCAAAAGGAAGAAACAGCTCAAAATATGATGTTTCACTTCTGTTTGTAGTAACGAGAGTCAGTTTAGTAAATATGGTAACAGACTTTCAAAAAGGAAAATAGTGATCTACTCAAATGTTCTTTATATTTAGAAAGGTTATATTATTCCTTCAAAAAATATTTATAAAATCCTAAGAAGTTCCAAGTACTATTTGTGGTGGTGAAGATATAGAAGCCAATAAAACAGAGACAAATTCCTGCTCTAAGGAAGCTTGGAGTCTAGTGGAGGAAGTAGGATAACAGACAAAGGCATTGGAAGAATGCATAGTGTATAACATGGTAATAGATGGAAAAATTAACACATAAGAATAATAATAGGAAGCACAGAAATAATATAGGACATATTTAAAATAAAATGATCAAGATGATACTTGGAAAACACCTAAAAGAAGTATGAGAGCGAGCAACATGTATTTCTGGGATAAACGTGTATCAGAAAGAAAAGCAAGTACAAAAGCTGTTGGGCAGGAGGAGGCCTGGAGTGTTCAAGGAGCAGAAAGGAGGCTAATGTATTAATTGAAAAAGAAACCAAATGGAAATTCTGAAGTTCTAATATATAATGACTGACACAATAACGCACTAGAGAAATTAATGATAGATTTGAAGTGAAAAGTTAAAAAAATCAGCAAACTTGATTATAGATCAACAAAAACCATGCAATCTAAAAAACAGTGTAAAATAAGTAAAAAATAAACAGTGCCTCAAACAAATATGGGATACTATTAAGTACATTAATGTACATATGAAAGGATTACTAAAAAAAAAAGAAAAGAAACATGAAGAAGGCCAAAGAAATAATGCTTGAAAACTTTCCAGATTTGCTGAGAAGCATGATGTAAATGTTATACTGTAAATATACTCAAAAAGCTCAACTAAATTAAGGTAGAGTAAACTCAAAGATTAATACTCAGAATATCACAGTACAATTGTTTTGTGCCAAAGACAAAGAAAATTTTGAAGGGAACAAAAGTACAATGACTCATTGTGTACAAGAGAACCACAGTAAGAGTAACAACTAACTTCCCATGAAAAACAAAGGAGGCCAGAATGCAGTGAGCTAATGCAATCAAAATGCTGACACCAACAACCAAAAAGTCCATCGATAATCTCATGTTCATCAAATCTACATTTCAAAATTGAAAAGAAAATAAAGAAATTTCCAGATAAATAAGAACGCAGGAAGTTGTTATTAATAACCAGTGCAGAGGAAGTCAGAGGAAGAGATGAGAGATTCAATCCATTACTGCCTTTCACATATTCCCCTTCTTGAATTTTCTATTCCCCATTGATAAGGTAGACAGGAACACGTTAAAGGTGTAAAGTAGGCGTGGTTTCAGAAAGTTTTCCGTATTCACCAGACTCTCAGAACTGGCCTAGAAAATCCCCTAGGACTATTTGCTATCTAAACCTCATCATTTTGCTCCTAGAAATGCTATTCCAGAGTACAATCTCTGGACCAGTTTTCAGAATTCCACGGATGCCAGATATCACCAAAGATACAGTCAGTAGATCAAGAGTAGAAAGCTTCCTTAGATAAGCTGGCTGCTGACTATATTAAAAAAAAAAAGACTTGGCAGCAAATTCTGTTTTGTTTTACAATTGAATCTGGAATGAAACCTCAGAGGATTTAAAACTGGATAAAATGCAGAAAATTAAAATGTTATTTGAGATATGGCAAAAATGTTGGAACTTTACTTTTATGTTATTTCAAATTTTTTCTTCTATTAATATAAATATTGTTGAGAAGTTGACTGTAAAACAATTATATAGTCTTTCAAGTATTTTGAGAGTTGACCAGCTAAATACTAGATTTTCTTTGTCATGTCATATATTTTATATCATTATTTTTAGTAAAGCATTTTTTTGAAGACTAGAGTAATAGAAAAATTAAAAAAATTCTGTATTTTTATTTCACTGCACCCTCTCAAAATGCTTTCATAGATGGTCAAATTAGCTGACATCTCCCACATGCAGGTCAGAGAAAGTAAGGTGAAATTTCTGGAAACCACCTAGGCTTTATCTCAGCTTTATCCTTACTTAAATTTAGTTGTTTATTTGTTTGAGTGTGATGAGTTCTCATGGCGTTAGCTCTAGAAATGACTAGAGGTTTTTGGATCAGATTCCTACACTCTAATTACACTTTCGCCTTACAATCTTGTGAAAGTAATTTAACCTGTTTACGTAGTAGTCTTATAATAATTAGAATGGGTTATAACTATCAAGTTCATTGGATTAATACAAAATGTATAATGATACTATATACCTCAATAGTATATGATAAAGATTAAATGAAAGAACTATATATAAATAATCACCACAATGATGGTTTTATGTAATTATTTTTAGTAAGGAATTTTTTAAGACCTATTTCAACATGTCTAATGTTATGAGTGCCTTCCGTTGATGGACACTCAGTAATTGCTAGCTGTGATAATTAACAAATGTCTTGCTTGCTAAACATTGAGTTTGCTTTTACACATTAGACATCTTTATTTTAATTATTGAACATATTCAAGTATTTTTCAGAAATATGACACTCATTTTATGTTCTTCTCCATTTACACAACATAAATTGTACTAACAACATATTGGTACCTGAACTACATCTTAAATTTTCAGCAAAGGAAACTGTGGCCAAAGAGGGACAGTATCTCAACCTCATTAGAAGTTGTGTTTTGCTTTCATGCTGTGTCAAACCTCACACTTCAGCAATATCAAGGTTTTTACTTTTCCCTATAAATTACTGGTAATATTAATAACAACAAGATGATACTATTTAATATGAATTAAGAGTTTTCAGGGCACTTTCACATTTATGGTTTTATTTGATTTTTACAGGAACTCTGTTGTATTATTAGTGCATTCTCACTCTGCTGTAAAGAAATACCTGAAACTGGGTAATTTATCAAGAAAAAGGTTTAGTTGGCTCATGGATCTGCAGGCTGCAAAGGAAGCGTAGTGGCTTCTGCTTCTAGGGAGGCCGCAGGAAGCTTCCAATCATTGTGAGCGAGTCATCTCACATGGCAGGAGCGGGAGCAAGGAGTGGGGAGGTGTTACACGCTTTTAAAAGACCAGATGTCATGAGAACTCACTCACGAGCACAAGGGCAGTGCCAAGGGGATGCTGTTAAACCATTAATGAGAAATCTGCCTCCATGATCCAATGACCTCCCACCAGGCCCTACCTCCAATATTGGGGATTACAGTTTGACATGAGATTTGGGCAGGGACAGAGATCCAAGTCATGCCATCTACCATTCTCAGTATTCAAGTGCTTTTAGTTTCTCAGTCGTTAGGGGAGTAGCCCAAATTTGAGCAGGTAATAGCCAGTGGCTCTAACATGGAAGCCTCTATCTTCTGACTCCTTATCTGAGTTTCTTTCTACCCTGCCATATTACTTCTACTTCCCATGTGAAAGAAAATATCTGGCATCATGTAAGGATAGGTACAATAGACTTCATATTCTGCATGGAAAGAAATCTGAGGGAGATACATCTTAACAAAATTGCAAACTTTATTAGCCTACTTCAAACGATACCTGTAGTTTCATACTGATATTCTCCGATTATCTTTGAATTGATGGAAGGATAGATACTAAGAATACATTAGATTAAATTGCTGGGGTCAATCTGGTACAATGATAATGTTTCTAATCTTTATTTGAAAAAATATACACAGAAGTATGTATATATCTTTACTTTTACATAAAAATGCATTGTATATACATAAGCATGTATGTATCTTTACTTTTACATAAAATATATTGACTGAAAGAATAAATTATGCATATCTTTCAGTATTCATAAGGAGTTTCCAACTTTTATTGATTTTACTATAGTTATAAGTAAAAGTTGGAACCGAACATTTTCAATACATATTTTCTTTACAAAAATATGTTCAGAAATATTTACTTAGATTAATGGATTACCTTAAACAAGGCAATGAGTGGATATATGTGTCAGTGTGTGTATGTGTGTGCATGTGTGTACATAGCCACATATTTGCTAGAAACATGTGGATGAGAAATAAACAATTTAAGCTAATTGCAAGGGGGATATTTAAAGAAAAACAGCATTATTAGTCCAAGGAGAGAGGCGACACGTGCGCACCAGCAATTACTCAGGGGACACAAAATTCTTCGAAGTAGACTAAGGCTAGCCTTAGAGGAGGTAGAAAAGAAAAACAAACAATCCAAGAAAAAAAAAAAAGGAAAGAGGAGAGGAGGAGGGGGGGAGATTTAACTTAAAGCAGTGAGTTCAAACTGACCTTTCCTGTCCTGTAAGTATTGGAAGCAGATGGCTACTCCTGTAATTTAGTCCTTGCCTGCTCTGATACAGAAGGTTTAGGGTTTTCCCCCTCCTATAGCTCTCTTTGCTACAGTTATAGTCTCTTTAAAACAGAAAGACCAGGTTTAGGTGTGCATTTGTGAATCATGTAAGATAACATTTTCTAATTTATATTTAAAAACTGGCAGTGAAAATGCAAACAGAAAAGGTACAATGAAATACAGTTCAGATTTAATCTGACATGACACATCAGCAACTCATTGACTGATTCAATCACAAATTAGCCTACTGAAATTTTTAATTACAATTACTTTTAATGAAGCAACATCATTGGAGCTTGGATGCACTCCATCAATTAGAAAGGAATGGAAGAAATATAAATACTATGTAGGCTATGCAAATTTTTCATTTTTAACATGCTTATATGTGTGCATGAACCACAATGCATGTATCTGTAAATTGACTTAAAATAGGGCAGGGCTATTCAATAGACCAATTATTTAAGCAGCAAAGCTTTAAAGATACTCAACAACAAAAACTCCACCAAGTAACCACTGAAAGAATAAACTGCATAATGAGAATTAAAAGTTTCAACAATACCCATTAGGGTATTCTACTGCACCATTGATTCCACTACTATCAATTGCTTTCAGTTAGCTGAACCTTTGAGTGCTTATTGGAAAGGACTAATAAACCACAATCAACTTTCTTTTTAACCTCACAAGGGTAGCTTGAATGAATTAAATGCTCTTCCCCGTTTTCCATTTCAGACACGTAAGTAGCAGGAAAATCTTAAACGTGGCCTTTTATAAGTCTTTTCTCCCGTAAATAAAAACAAGAAAAACATATGCATCTATTCTGTCTATGATGAAAATACCAGCATTTTTCGCATGCTTTAGATCATTATTGTACCTATTAAACTTTACAGATGTGCTTCTCTTTGTTTCAGGTTCAAAGAAGCAAAAGGATGAGACCACTAAACAAATTTGGTGCTGCCCATTGACTAATTCAATCTGCCTCAATTTTATTGAGGTGACAATCTGTACATTTAAAAAAAGTAGATAGGTATACATATAAATAGACAAACAAATAGATAAATGGCTTATATGTCCAACATCAATGCTTTCAGGTATTT
This sequence comes from Theropithecus gelada, assembly GCF_003255815.1. Taxonomy (NCBI): domain Eukaryota; kingdom Metazoa; phylum Chordata; class Mammalia; order Primates; family Cercopithecidae; genus Theropithecus; species Theropithecus gelada. Next base: position 10,825,354 of record NC_037669.1, on the reverse strand, counting down.
GGCAATTGCAGAGCAAGATAGATTTAAACTGATAATTCCTTAGTGTTTGTGAAAGGATGTTGTGTTACCATGTCAAAGGACAGGACGTTTGTCTCTGTACTAAAGATACAATTAAAATTTGTTCATAAAATATAATAAATTATTAGACTTTAAATTACTAGAAGTATATAGATACTATGATTATTGCTGTTCACATTTTTTACTCCTAATTTGCTCTAAAATAATTGCATAACTTTCAAATATTGAACACAAAACTTAAAATGAACTTTTAGAAAATTCTGAAATTATTTAGAACAGAATTAATTAAACATTTTTATTTTGTCTTGAATGATTTTAATTGTTAGAAGAATGTAGCTGCTAATAAAAATCCAGTTATTTTCTGCTGAAGATCAAGTGATGAAATTTTGTTAAATGTGAGGCTGAGATGTTCCAAATTTACCTGAAAATCTTTCTATGAAAGGCAATTTTGAAGGACATTATCTTTATATTGTATAACATTATTTTTATATTGTATAACATTATTTTTATATTGTGCATATAATTATGAAACAAAATACTCTTATTAATTTTGAAATAGAAAAATACTGACGTACAGCCATCAATGTTTCAGCCAAAATCTCAGTTGTCAGCCTATAATATTTCTGTAAAAGAAGACATCAGATTTGTACATCATTGTTAAAATTTGGGCCCACTGATTTTTATTCAGAACTATCTGAGTTTAGAAATTTCATCTTTTCCTAAACATATACTTCATGAATTTACTGGAATCTTGAGATAAATTTGAGTGGCTCACTAACATGTCAGATTCTTATGCATGAATACAAAATTTGATTCCCTGGAGCCTGGAATGTGTTTGTTGCATAGAAAATTCCTGTTGATTGCTGTTGGCTTGGACTCTTTCTTTTCCTTCAACTTTTATTTTAAGTTCTGGGGTACATGTGCAGGATATGCAGGTTTGTTACATAGGTAAACGTGTGCCATGGCAATTTGCTGCAAAGATCATCCCATCACCTAGGTGTTAAGCCCAGCATCCGTTAGCTGTTCTTCCTGATGATCTCCCTTCCCCAACCCCCATGGACAGGCCGCAGTGTGTGTTGTTCCCTGCAATAAGTCCATGTGTTGTCACTGTTCAGCTCCCATTTATAAGTGAGAACATACAATGTTTGGTTTCCTGTTCCTACATAAGTTTGTTGAGGATGATGGCTTTCAGCTCCATCTACGTCCCTGCAAAGGACATGATCTCATACCTTTTTATGGCTGCATAGTCTTCTATGGTGTATATGCACCACATTTTCTTTATCCAGTGTATCACTGATGGGCATTTGGGTTGATTTCATGTCTTTGCTATTGTGAATAGTGCTGCAATGAACATACATGTGCCTGTATCTTCATAATAGAATGTTTTATATTCTTTTGGGTATATACCCAGTAATTAGATTGCTGGATCTAATGGTATTTCTGCCTCTGGATATTTGAGGAATCACCAGATTGTCTTCCACAGTGGTTGAACTAGTTTACACTTCCATCAACAGTGTAAAAGCATTCCTTTTTCCCTGCAGCTCACCAGCATCTGTTGTTTCTGGACTTTTTAATAATCAGAATAATCAGTGATCATTTTAGAATTTGGGGGGAGTGTGTGGTTTGAAATTGTACATTGAAAATAATGTGTAACAAATTGCGATGAGATACAACCTAACAAATCATAACCCAGGGTGATTCTCAGTTTGTGAAATCTTAGTAGGACACATTCAGTAGTGCGCTAGCGATTCTTAACAACTGGCTCCCCTGCCTATCTCTTCTCTCAGACAGCCTGCTTTCGTGCTAAAGGTCTTGACCTGCTGGTTATTTGTACAGCAATAAATATATAGCAGTTGAGAAGTATACCATCAAATGTAGATTTCAGCATGAATGCATATTTAATATGCCATCCATGCATGATTACGTGTGAGCTCAGCTCTCTTAAACTAATTATCTCTGAGAATTAAGATGAATTTTTGTAATAATTTCTGAAGTATAATCACAAGAAACTGATATAATTTACCAAATATGTTAACAACTAACTCCAAAGAAAATTTTCAAGGACATTAAACACACAGGACATGGTTTACCACTGAGAATTTACTCATTGAAATTGAGAAACTTCATCCACTTTCCATAAATAAATATCACTGTGGTGACAGACAGAAAAGTAAATTTCTATCCATACTGAATAATAAGTCTTTAGGAAAACTGTCATTTGGTAAAATGTCAAGCAGTTCATTTAAAATGAACATAGTCTATGAACTGGTAATTTTTGCAAAGTTGTCAACAATTTTTCAAAGATTAATTTATCAGTTTTTGATTCTCTCTAAAGCGTCCTTGCTTTCCTCAGCTACACAGACCACTTCTGCCTGGAGGGAAAAATATTAAAAGGGCTACAGCAACTTGAGCTTTTCATGGAATGGCCACTATAATGAATGAATGCTCACCGTTAGCCCCTCTCCCAGCGTACCTTCAGGGAGACTGAATCCTAGTTGTGATAAAGTAATGATTCCACTTCACATTGTTTCAGGCCCTGCCCTGCAGATGTTCCCTTTCAATCTGTGGAGGCTGCTAACTCATGAACCACTGTAACATAAGATAATTTTGCTGAGTCTGTGTTGAGGGAGGGGCAGACGCTAATAGTAACTAAGGGTGAATTTACTATCTCTAAATGAAAGGAAAATAGAATTGAATATTTAATCTACCCTCAAGTCCATTTGACTGAAACTTGCATTCGGAAAAGTTATTTAATCGTTGTGTGCATGTGTGCACTGCGTGTGTGTGTGTTTGTAGGCATTTTAGAAAACTGCAAATTCTCAAAATAAATATCTCCTGACGACTATCTCTGCTCCTCCGCTTGTTTACCTTGGTTCCCCATCTTACACACAATAGACTCATGAACATTTTCCCGGACTATTAATTGGAGTGGAAAATTAAAATCATAGATTTTCTCCCATATTATTACCAAGTCAGTAATACCTTTGGTCTTAAAAACTATCTCAGAGGAAGTGTCAGAAATATTAGTTTGGAAGCTAATGCAGTCTTCAGCATGTGAATTTTTGAAGGCAAAGGGTCTTGATGCAATTTGCATCATCAAGCAAGGAGTGGTTGACTTTTCTCGATCTCTTCTTTGTGCCTAAAGGTAAGTAAATTAACAAAGCATCAACACTATAAGCCATTCATGATGGTTTTATAAAAGTATGTATTTTATACGAATGAATTTGATATACCGCACACAATATGCAAACACAGAATTTACTCATAAATGTTTGAAATATATTTTTATCCATATCACAAGTATGTAACATCTATCAGCTATGAGACCAGGTATAGACCATAATGTTGCTCAAAAGACTCATCACACAATCTGGGGCATGAGGATATGTGTAAAAGAGCAATAGATACTACATGTGCTAGCAGAGGTTTTCCAGAAATATTTGGGAGAGTCAGAAGTGACGGTCAGAGATCTCAGAGATGAGGTGGTATTAGACCTGAGGTTTTAAAGGGTACCTAGTAGATCTTCAAGCTATCAAATAAAGGAAGAGTAGCATATTCATGCCACATTTAGAAACTGTAATTAGTTAGCTGTCATTAAGGGTTAAGATTGACAGGGGGACAATCTGGAAAGAAACGTTTCAATATGATCTGCATTTTGGACTTAATACTGGGTCACTGGAGAACGAGAGAGGGTTTTTAATGAGGAAGTTTATGTAATTAGTCATTTTTTAAAATAAATGTATTTTGACAACAGGAGAAATAAGAGTCTAAAGGTAGAAAAAGTAGATAGGAAGCTATTTTGATAGCCCAGAAGGGAGATGAAGTCCATGGAGGTAAAGAGTCTAGTGCAAGAAGTAAACATATTGAAGACTATGAAAGGAGGTATGAGACTATAGCAGATGTAAGCTTGCTTTCACTACCAAGGACAAATTGAAAACACTCAATACAAACACACACAGGCACACACAGAAGCACACACACATAAAATCAACGTGCCAAAGAGAAAATGAAAAAATTTGGAAATTTGGGCAACAAATTGGTCCTAGCTTCATTTTATCCTTTTTATTATAAGGCTTTTATTCTGAAAGTTCATTTAAACATATAACAAGTATTTATTATAAGTTATTTGTGTGCAAATGTCCATTCCAGGTGCTGAGATTTAGAAACTTACAGACAAATTCCCTGCCAAAATGGAATTTGTATCCTAGTAGAATGTCATTGATATTGCTTCACTTTAAGCCTAAAAGATAAATCAATGGAGGAAATTTAATTTAGAAGACTTAGCTCTGTAATAACAAATAGGATCTGCTTCTATGGGACTTTTTCCTAAGAGAGTAATGATTTCTTAGTAATTATAAATAAAAAGCACCCTGAAATTTATTGTTTTACAGAAAATACTTACAGAAGTAAAACTCTTAAAAATTAGACAAAATAAAAACAGAAATAATAATGCCATAGTATTATTGTATAACTCAAAATCATCTTTGAAAAGTTGACTTAGAAAAGATAATTATAATGGAAATTGGACTATATTTATTTTTTTCATAATTTGGGTTCACGGCCATCTAGAAAAAGAATCTGAAATTACTGGTTCTATCATAAATATTCTAATTAGGAACAATTAAATTCAATAATTAAATTACATTAAATTCTAATCTCCCCATACTACATAAATAAAATATGTATAAAACTATATAAATATGTAAATATGTTATTAGATATATTTATGTACACACATATAGATATATATCACTTCTGTTTCCTGATTCTAGAAGCTTTCTGTCAGATTTCTTGTTTCCAAGTACATCAAATACAAAAGCAAAAAAAAACAAAAACAAAAAACATCATTTTTACAGACCTCAGGCCAGCGACCCAGGTGAAAAGAGAAATGAAACAAAGCTTTCTTGATGGAAGAATAAGAGCTTTCTCATCATTCTGGACCAAGCTGTGAGCCATGTATAAAAGGTAATTTATTTTCGGAGAAAAAAACAACGAAATTACTCACTGGTGAAAACACAATTGGAGACCTAGAATTTCGGGAGACAGACACCCAGATATGTGTTCTCTTGAATCATTACGCACACAATGTCTAGATGCTAAGAAATTGCAAGGAAATTTTAAAAAGGGTATACAGAATTCCCAAAAGTGCCCCTTATTTCTCAGTTGTTTTCACTAGTGAAATGTATCTTTTTAAACCAGTTAAACCAGTCAGTGGATACTTTTATATGCCCTTGTAGTTAAGTGAGAGTTTTTTACCTCAAGCTGTCAATTAGTACTGCTCTAGACACACCAAGTGGCTGATATCTGTCACCCTGTTTGCTCTATTGACTATCTAAATGCTTAAATCTTGAATACTTAATGGATTTGTTCATAGTTCTTTACTCATCTCCTTGTCCTCTATTCAGCATGTTCCAAGAATGCTCCTGTACTCCAAATATTATCTACGTGTCTGGCACTTCTGTTCCTTTATATCCAGATGAGTTAGCTGCCAAATACCTAATCTAGAATTTACTCATGTCAAAATGGAACAACCCTGCACTGACCTCCCAGGGGACCAGATGGTGCAGGCAAATGTCACAATAGCAGATGTCACAATTAGATGTCACAATAGAAGTATGCATAAAATACTTAAGTTAAAACAATATTGAAATGGTAGTGTGCGTATATTTTATATGTATTCATTTAATTAAATAAAACATTGTGTAATTGGCACACAAGGAAGTTTTTACAAAGCACAGATATACAATGGAGAATGAGGTCACACTTTTAAAGTAAAAAGGATCCTATTTATGTCCATCCAGCTTCTTCCTCAGTCTCTCCTGATTTTAATGTCCAAGTAAGTTTCCCCAAGTGAGTTTCAAAGTGAAACAGGAAGAATGAGCACAGACGTTCTGTGCGCCATTGAATAGATTTTCGGATTAGTTTTGGATGAATGCTTTTTAACGTGAATACTATATTTAGGTGCTCAGAACAAAAGGTCATTCCATAAGCACCCCCTAATAGAGTAATTTGTGTTACTTTTAGAGAATTCAGAATTCTGTCACCATCTCAAACGACTTAATGCTGCCTGGCAATTCTACTATTAGACAAAGGATAATTATACCCTTCTCATTACATCTTCAAGAGGCTCACTACAGCCATATTTTGTTCAATTTTATTTAAGGCCTGCATAGTTTAAAAGTAACCATTCATTATAATTTTAGTTAACATTTATTTTAAAATCTTCCGGATATTTTTTATAATTCATGCAATGCCAATAATAATAACTATAAGAAACAGGAATTAGCATCAGCTTTTTTATTTTTAAAAACATTTTGCTTTTAAGACTAACAAAGGAAAGACTAGTGACATGAGTTTTGAAATAAATTTTATAAGGATCAATCAAAGAAGAATAGTGTCAGCAAGAGTTTTCAAATGATAAATGAGAGCATTTGAGTTTGTTTCATAAAAGTAATTAACAGACTAATATCACATCATGTCATTTAAATCTTGTATCTGAGATTGCTTCCCGTGCGATTTTAAAGAGGCTGGAGTAAATAAAGAGGCAAAAACGTGAAGTGTTTTCTAAGTCAAATAAGAGAACTTTAAAAAGCAAGCTTCTTAAATCCTTAGAAAAAGGACTGCAGAATTTGTAAACTGTGATAAATCTACAATTCACACACAGTCATGGCATTTTCAAGTTTTACTGGGTGATCTTCTTGACTGCGTTAATGAGCAGTAATAGACACAAGCAGGTTTTTGAATAGATGGTGTTTGTTATTCATGTGTGTGTTCTCCTCATTGTTTAACAAAGAACCTTACAGATAGTAAATAGTCAAATGAATTTCTGTTTGACCAAATTTCGAATAAAAACTTTTTACCTATTGTTAATTGCTGATCAAATCACAGAGTTTTTTGTTTGTTTGTTTGTTTGTTTGTTTTCCCAACAAATTTACTGTTGTGGTATTGACCAGGGAACTCTTAACTCTTTTTTTTTTTTTTTTTTTTTTTTTTGACAGAGTCTCACTTTGTCGTCCAGGCTAGGGTGCAGTGGCGGGATCTCGGCTCACTGCAACCTCTTCCTCACGGGTTCAAGCGATTCTCCTGCCTCAGCCTCCCGAGTAGCTGGGACTACAGGCACCTGCCACCACGCCCGACTGATTTTTTGTGTTTTTAGTAGAGGCGGGGTTTCACCACGTTAGCCAGGATGGTCAGGGTCTCCTGACCTCGTGATCCGCCCGCCTCGGCCTCCTAAAGTGCTGGGATTACAGGCGTGAGCCACGGCGCCCGGCCCAGTGAACTCTTAACTCTATAAATGTAAGGGCTTCACACTATTACCGTGTGTGTGTGTGTGTGCGCGTACAATAATATATAAATAAACGATTAAACTTATTTATTTGTTACATTTTACAAAGCTCAATCTAAAATGATATTCTTATGATACTTTATTTCAGAAAATTATTTTATGGAAATAAAGTGAGTTTAAAATAACATATATTATTCCTTATTATGTGAAAAAATTAAGGTTGATAACAATTTAGGTATGAACAACCAACCACTCACAGTGACAGACATGATTTACAATAATGATGGCAGCATTGAAATATAAACTTATATAATTATTTTAAGTGGTCAAGAAATTAATGCTTTACTTTCTAACAATCATCGTATCTACTTTTCCTACAGGTTTAGGCAATTCTAAGCGTTTGTTTTCCCTATCATAAACAATATGAATATTCATGCTAAAATGAGAACTATTAAATCAAAGCATGAATTATTTACTATTGCCCAGAGATGCATTAACTTCACGGAATATTACTAATTCACAAAGGTTTTGAACATCTACCTGAAGTCAGTTAAACATTCATAATACATAATTCTAAAAATAACATTCCCCAAAGTGTGCAATTTTAAGTTGAAAAAAGTCAATACAAATCTGTGATGAACAATAAGAGAGCATCCGGATCAGAAAAATGTATTTCTTTTCTCTCTGCAGGTTAAGAAAGAAATAGTGACTTCTAGACACACCTCTTGTGAAATAGAGACAAGGCACTTGCTCCTGAGTGTCCTCACCCCTATGGACTCTTCACAGCAATTGCAAAAGGCTGGGATAATGATGTTTCATGCTGACATTTTGATGGCACCAGTGTCCCATCACGACATGGCGGGGAAACTCAATAGGGTAGGATTAGATAATTTTGCAAAAGATAATTACGGGAATCTTTTCTTTTGGTTCCCAATTCATGAAGTTGTGACTGCGTCAGAAACCTTCCCTTACCTTTAGAGCTAGTGTGGTGCAGTGCAGAGAACACAAATGTGAAGCAGACTCATCTGTGTAATTGTGTGCAAATAAATGAATGTTTCCAAATTCTTGGTTTTCTGTGTTAAATAACTACCTCCTAGGGATGATGGGTATATTAAATAAATTAATGCATGCTAATTACTTCTTATGGCTCCTAATGAGTTAATATGAATTTACAGAATTGGACTTTTGGGATCAAATTATCAGTCTGCCTCTTGTGCACTTTGGTAATTTAGAGGAAGCTATTTAATTTTTCTCAAGTCCATTTTCCTCAGTTGGGAAATGGAGATAATAGTATCACCCAATATGGTGTGTTGTTGTTTGGGTTAGGGAGTGAATTCGCATCCTAAATAGCATACCATAACATTCAATTTAGGTTAACTTTTATTTTATAATCAGTTATTTTCATTTCTATGATTCACTTGATGATAATAAAATTAAATGACCCTACTGGTTGCTATCATTTCAATTTTAGGGGAAAGATGAAGTTTTAATATTTGGAGAAGGAATACACAATGAATATCTAGCATGAATACTGACAAATTTACATCAAAATTATTTTAAAGTACTCATTATTCTGGGTTACTGAAGCCAAATATGTGTCTTGGTCTTCAAGAGGCAATAACAAAATATGAAAAATCTTTCAGAAGTTTATTATTTTTAAAATTGTTTTAGATACAGGGTCTTACTTTGTGGCTCAGACTGGAGTGAAGTGGTGCAATAATAGCTAAATGCATCCTTGAACTCCTGGGCCCAAAGATGCCTCAGCCTCCCAAGTAGCTGGGACTACAAGTGTGTGCCAGCACATCCAGCTGATTTTTGTATTTTTCAAAGAGACAGGGTCTTGCCATGTTGCTTCCAAAATGATCCTCTTGCCTTGGATTCCGAAAGTGCTGAGATTTAAAGGTATGAGCCATAATGCCTAGCCTAGAATTTTTTACAAGACTTGTAAGAAGAGCATATGACAAATTGCATTGCTAATTCTTTGGCTAATCTCGGTTCTACTAAAGAAATAAAAGAGAAAGTTCTCCTTGAAGAGGTCCTTTACATCCCTTGTAAGTTGGATTCCTAGGTATTTTATTCTCTTTGAAGCAATTGTGAATGGAAGTTCATTCATGATTTGGCTCTCTGTTTGTCTGTTATTGGTGTATAAGAATGCTTGTGATTTTTGCACATTAATTTTGTATCCTGAGACTTTGCTGAAGTTGCTTATCAGCTTAAGGAGATTTTGGGCTGAGACAATGGGGTTTTCTAAATATACAATCATGTCATCTGCAAACAGGGACAATTTGACTTCTTCTTTTCCTAACTGAATACCCCTGATTTCTTTCTCTTGCCTAATTGCCCTAGCCAGAACTTCCAACACTATGTTGAATAGGAGTGGTGAGAGAGGGCATCCCTGTCTTGTGCCAGTTTTCAAAGGGAATTTTTCCAGTTTTTGCCCATTCAGTATGATATTGGCTGTGGGTTTGTCATAAATAGCTCTTATTATTTTGAGGTACGTTCCATCAATACCGAATTTATTGAGCGTTT